>NW_028261388.1:35179262-35301762 GCF_051295495.1 Thamnophis sirtalis | reverse complement strand
CCATTAAACTGATTAAAAAGACCACTCCTGTGTGAAGGAGTGGAACATCTGCCAGTTTGAACTGAGGTAACAGAATGTGAGGCAACTGGCAGTTGGAACAGAGTTCTTTTCAGGTGAGGAGGAGGAGTAGAACTCCATAGCATCAGATCATGTTAATTATTATATACAAAATACCAATGAGATGATGGTCATTTCAACAAATCCTTTCTTAGTGAGCACCTAGAAGCCAAGAGGAAAATACATGCCAAATTTCAAGTTTGTAGGCTTTATGGTTCTGGAGATTTCATGATGAGTGAGTGGTATTTGCCGTGTGTGTGTGTGTGTGTGTGTGTGTAATGTAATATATTTGATAACAATTAACAAAGTTATGGTCCTTTACATTATTTCAAATTGATTTACTAGTGCTGTGTTCCACAACCTCGACAACTCTAAGATATGTGTGGACTTAAACTTCCAGGATTCCCAGTTGTGCCAGATGAACACTTCAAGGTTGAGAAGAACTAATAAATTGTTAACTGAATGGGCATTCCCACCTGAGCCCTGGAAGATTATCAACAAACTATAGGCAAGATTTAAAAGCATAGCTGTTTCAAGGGAGCACACAACCAGACAATTGCAATGAGAGCTGGAAATAATGGATGACAAAATGGAAAGGCAAATCTCTGATTCCAAGATATAGAGATGGAACAGAAGGGGTCCTTGGTGCTTTCTGAGCTTGCTTGTTTTCTTACAAATGCTTCATTACCCTAAGTAGGTAACGTCATCAGTGTTAAAAAGGAGTGTTGTTTGCTTTCAGTTTATATTCTGGTGTCTTGCTTGTTTGTGTGGGTGGGAGAAGTCTTAGAGATTCTTTGGTTGACCTGTTTACTGATTGATCTTTGACAGTTTCTTGATTGGGTAGTAATTACTTGATTGTTGGTCTGAAGTTAACCTTAGAGTTAATCCATGCTGATCTGAGTGTTAGTTACTGGTAGAGAGGTGCTGGAGTCTTTTTCTCTTTGGGGCTGGTTGATGATCTCTTTTTCATAGTCTATAGATGTTGTTAATGTCTATGTGTCTATTGATGGCTGATTTGTCAGAGTGCCAGGCTTCTAGAAATTCCCTAGCATTTTTGGACTTAAGCCTGCATAGGTTAACTCTGCATAGGTTAACTCCAAGGTTAATGTCAGACTACAATCAAGTAAGTAACACACCAATTCTGCAGTCAGCAGAATTAGGCTTCAATACTGCATTCTAACTCCTGCATCACCATGGCTCTTGTTGTTGTGTATTAATTGTACATTATTGTTATATTACAAGGAAAATACATGAATGAAAGGAACTAGAAGCCAAGAATAAAAGGTTGAGTAGGCTGGTGTTGCTTGAAACATCAGGCTCCAAATCACCAGATTAGAAAAAAAATGGAATTTTTAGTTCGTCAAGAATAAAAACATATTTGAACTAATTTAAGTGACAGAGCTATTATTAAGCACAGTTTATGTAGAAGCCAATAAGTGCTTTAAAATAACTCGCAGTGACATTCTTATAAGAACTCATGCCATATAATGGGAAGGCAGTACCTTAACCATGGTTTGCTGAATAGTTCATAAGAGCTGTGGTGACACAGTGGCTAGAATTCAGTACTGCAGGCTAACTCACTACTCACTCCATTCAGAACAGCTCAGTTGTTCCATCCTTCCAAGCAGTGGTGGGATTCAAATTGTTTAACTACCAGTTCTGTGGGGTGCCTTTGTGGGCATGGCTTGGCTTGGTGAGCGTGGCAGGGGAAGGATACTGAAAAATCTCCATTTCCTCCCGATCAGTAGGGACTCAGGAGGCAGAGAATAGATGGGGGTGGATCAGAAGTGGTATTTAAGTGGTATCTACTCAAAAATTCTGCTACTGGTTCCCCAGAATTGGTCAGAACCTGCTGAATACCACCTCTGCTTCCAAGGTCAGTAAAATGAGCACCCAGATTGTTGTGGGCAATAGGCTGATTCTATAAAACTGCTTAGAGAGGGCTGTAAATCACTATGAAACAGTATATACGTCTAAGTGCTTTTGCTAAGTTACATACATAACTCTAAGATGTAACTGCAAATTATGACACAATATTATATTAGGCTGTATGTGAAACCAACCTAGCTACTTAGAATTGTGATGTTTCCCCTACTGCTAGGAAGAAGAAAAAAACTAGATAAGTCAGAAGTTGCCAGTATACAAGGGAGCATTGCTCTGGTTTTCTTTCCATACCATTGTTAAATCTTCCTCTCTCCTTTCTTTGCTTTTCTCTCAATATTTTTGGATCTGCCAGAAATATTAGTTATAAATCTGGTTAAATCAATACAATCTGGTTCGTAGGGATTTAAAAGCAAGATCTGTTATACTTCTTTTTATTTTTGGCCTGTAGTATGTGATTCTCTTCTAAATGTAATATGGACTATGACATCTTTAGATGGTAGAAATTAACCATACTTAAATGCTGCAGTTGCTGCCACAGCTGCTCATCATCTTCAATCATCATCATACTCATTATCTAAATATCACAATACTTCCAAATTCACATGATCTGCATTATTATGTGAGAACTATTCAGAACTTTTGTATTTCTTTAAAACTATTAAAATATTTTAAAATATTTATATAATATCACACAATGGTGTCTGTTTCCTGAAACACTTCCCCTATGCGAAGCCATTCATTGAGAAGCCCTCACTTTCATATTACTTGTAAATCATTTTACAATAAGAGATTCTGTTGGTGTTTAGTTTGGCATTATTTGCGATTGAAAGATTATACGACATATTGACACCTGTCTTCATTTTATTTCATACTTATTTATCTTCTCTGGGCCTGATCAATCTTCTGTTTATCTATTCTGCATCCACAGTTCTTTGGATCTATCAGTGGTCAGTCTGGAAACTTTCATGATTTCTGCAAAAAGAGATAAAAGTGATTCTAGGCATCCTTGTTTTCTTCAGCCTTGGGGTTCTAACTAGATAGTCAATTCTATCTCTTCATGCCATTCTCATACACCATTTGTCACCTTAACATCCATATTCTAAATGCTAATTTTGTTCAATTATCTTGTCTGTGTTGGACCAGTGCATAAAGCACTTATCTGCTTGAGTGAGAAGCAATTTATCTTGCTTTTTAAAATGAAGTATAGGTCATGGTATGGAATTACAATGGGAATAGAGCCAGAAAGAAGCTATCAAATATTAAGTCTTATTCTTCAATAAGTTTTTAATGTAATTATTGTAGTAACTGAGCTTCAGTAGAAGAAATCATCCCTACCAGTACTGGTAAGAAATCATTATTTCTACTAAATGAAATAAATAAGGAGAGCAAGTACAAATTGTTAATAAAAGCATCAGGCTGTTTTACTTCTTTTGCAGTAAATAGAGAATGGGTTTTTCAGCCAGCTTCAATTCTTCATAACAGAAAACTTTTTCTGTGCATCATAACTGTGATTTTTTAAATGTTCTGTCCACAATAAATTTACACATCAAAGTTAGTCATAGTTTTCTGAAAAACCATTCTAGTCTTTTCATTTATTATATATGCCACGCCACCAATTGTTGGTTTATATATCAGGCTAAGCCAAACAAATAACATGATAGTTTAGGATAATTACTTCATTTGGCAACATCATATAAAAAGTAGTAGATGTCAGGGAGTTCATCTAGAATATGATGCAATTCAGACTTACATTTTTCAGGGGCAGTATTAAATAAATTCCTTTTAAAATGTTTTTAAATTATTTAAAATTAAGGCTTACATGGCCTAGGATAATGTTGTAGGATCCAATTTGGGTCAATTACCAGGACCAGAGATTTAGTCTTCTGAGTTTTCAGACTTGTGCTGGAGCCTATTCTCAGCGAAGGTCTCTTTAGCAGAGAGAAGTTTTAAATTATTATTTTTTCTTTGTAACTTCCCATGTCAAATTCACATTTGAGCCATCCATGAGTTCTGTGTGCCATGTTATAAATTCCAACTCTTGGTTTCGGTTAAACCAAGGCAATATCTAGTCTATCCTTTCCCACATTAGCTTCAGATATAACCAGATGCACATGGAACATCATATTCAAAATATATGTGACCATTTATAACTCCAATCCTATTGAAGTCTGAAGCCACAGCTGATTTTTCATCTAAAAAATCTTTTTAGTTCTGTTTTCTTCTCTATTTCTAAGTTGAAATTACATTTTTGCTGTTCTAGAATAATGTTAGGGGTTCCCCAATCTAACATTAAACATGAAAGGAAGTTAAGCAAATGTATGACTAGTGCAATTATCCAGGTTTTCCCCTCATTAAAAATGGCACAAACGCACAAATATAGTGGACATGTGATAAAGCCAGAAAAAAAATTTGGAGTATGATTCTTACCCTAATACAAAGAATTCTGAAAACGGAGATAGAAATGAAACCAGAATTTTTCCTTTTGGGACTAATGGAAAAAGAACTGGAGAACAAAAATGGAACATTGTTACTATATATGTTGACAATAGCAAGATCTACAAGGCATCAGTATCAGCTGATGCCTTGTAGATCTGCATTTTGGTTCACAATAAGTTGTGAAATACTTTCAATAAAATAGTGCGTATTAGTGACATTTCTTTTTACAATGCTAATGCTATATGGAATATTACAATTTCCAAAGATATTTAAATTGTTAACATTAACAGTAGTGGGCACATATGGCTGGATGGTTCTTAAATGTTACTGTATAATACTTTGAATCATAGTAAAAATAAATCTTATTGTGACATCAAGAAATTAAACTATTTTAATAGTAAATACTCTTTATAAATCTAGATGCTAGAACTTTAGAACAAGAACCTGTGTATTATTCATTAATACAATATAGCATATTTTGGAAGGAACAGGAAATTGAAATGTCAGGAATGTTCATGCAACTAGTAAGCAATGACATGTTTGCAAAACCTGTATTTTATACAAGGCATTGTTATAGGTACCTTACAGGACTTTTCTTGAATGCTTTCTGGGAAGTAAGATGAAATCTTGTCCATACTGCATGTTCATAGTAATTAATGAGTTTTAATGGAAATGCCCCATTTTCTTCAGGAATAGGGTCATTTTTGTCTAACATATTATGGAAAATATTTTTAGCAATAACTACACTGAATTTCCATTGTTGTGGACAAAACTGTAGGGGCTGTTGTCTCATATTCTGCTTGTCAACTATCTAGAAGAACCTAGTTGAGTACAGAGAGTAGAAAAACCTAGCAGAAACAGCCATTTCTTTCCAACAGTACTTTGCTAAGGTGTTTAAAAGGTAAAGGTAAAGGTTCCCATTGCACATATGTGCTAGTCATTCCTGACTCTAGGACGCGGTGCTCATCTCCATTTCAAAGCCAACCCGCCAGCTCTCTCCGAAGAAGTTTCCATGGTCATGTGGCACTAGGGATTCAAACCGCCGAACTGCTGACCTTTCTGATCAACATGTTCAGTGTCTTAGCCACTGAGCCACCATGTCTCACCTGCTAAGGTGTTTAGCAGTATATAATTAATTATAGTTGATTGTTTTTACAGCTATAATTACTCTGGTTTACTTCATAGAAGCTTTTATTTTGACAGTTTTGTCATGAAATTATTTGGTTCTATCTACAAGCAGTTATCCCTACCAAACCAAATATCCAGAAAGAATAGGTGGCACAGTAGATGACAGTCTTTTTCTGATATGTGTCAGTTCTGTGTGCTTTCTGGTCCCTTCTAACATAGTTAGATTTAGAAAGAATTTTTTTGTCTCTCTCCCTGTTTCTTTTTTGCTATAATCTTTAAATTAAACTGTGTATACACAAGTGTATATTATCTTGCATTAAATTCTTCAAATAGTTAAATTCATAAACACATTAATATTGAAAAACACTAATAGCCTTATACAACTGTTTATAGCCAAGAACCAATGATACAATTTGGCATTCTTCACCTCTGGACACCTGTCATTAACATAGATGTCTATCTAGCCTGTACTTAAGAGATGAATATGCTACTATTTAAACCAAAGCAATACAAGATGATGATGATGATGATGATGATGATGATGATGATGATGATGAAGAAGAAGAAGAAGAAGAAGAAGAAGAAGAAGAAGAAGAAGAAGAAGAAGAAGAAGAATCTTTGAATGTGAATTGTATATTATTGAATGTTAATATTTCCTTTTTGAAACAAACATTTTCTATTAATACATTAACTCATATTTCTTGAGTGATGTTTGAGCCTTGAAATCCAAGGGTAAATGTGCAGTGCAAAGAACATCAGGTGGTTCTTAGGTTGACACTGGGATTATGTCAGTGAATCATATGACAATGATGACTCTATGAGCTGAAAATGAAGTTCAAGAGACACCACATGAATGCTTCCAAATATTGCCACAAGAGGGAATCCTGAACAAATGATTGAAACAAAGAGGAAGTAGCGAACTTCAGTCACATAAATCTGTTCCTTTATTCTATTTGTTGCTCTATTTGCTCTGATTCCTGAAATAAATTAAATGATCCCTGAAAGGATTCTTAAAGAGAATGCCATCTTGGACAGATCATCACTTTATGAAATAACAACAATTAAGATTTATTCGAGTAAGCAATATCACGAATATAATCACTACTGATTAGCAAATCTTAAAGCATCAGAAAGGATAGATTCTAACTTAAAAAGAAAATGCTTTAACACATCATAGATGCCATGATTTCCACAGATGTTGTATATTAGCAACAGTACATTTTAATTGTGTTAATGTTTTCTATACATTAAATACAAATATATATACAATGCTGAAATCCAGAGATAAGATTACCTCAACTGCGTAGGATTACCCTTTAAAATAATAAGCCAAGCAGAGGCAAATCCAAGTTTCATATAATTGGAAAGGACTCCATGTTTTTCCAGGGGAAGTTAGTAGTTGACATAAAGGCAAGATGAGTAGCATTATCCTTTCAGTCACATTTTTGTAACCTGAATAAGGAACTAAGACTACTTTGATCACCCTTGGGTATAGGGTGTGGCATGTACACTCCTATTCCAAAACTATTTATTAATATAAAAGTTTATTTCCATTGATATAAAATTATCTTCTTTGTGATACCCAGGGTAGTTGCAAGGAGTGTTGGACTGTTGGAGAGCTTATTCATGTCTTTATCACCTCATAATATTGGATATTGTTATTTGTTCTATCTGGAATTGCTCTTAAATACTATTCATGTAGTTTTCAAGTATAGTTGGTACAGAATGAAATAATAATAAGTACATCATGGTTCACTCACCTTCTTTGGTGCCTGCATTGGTTTATTATTTGCATCCAGGATTTAAGATGTGGTCATCTAAGAGGCTACTTTCTGCAAGTGGCTTTTGTCCATTCATTGCCTTCAAACAGGAGATGTACTTTGCAACTCTCATCCTCTAGGAAATGTAAACCTCAGGGACCCAAGCATGTACCTTCTCAATATCCTTCCTCTGAATTAGTGTACGTCAATATATAAGACTGGCCTATTTCTGCTACAATTACAGAAAGCTGTCATAATCTTTTTTTTAATTAAAATCTTTAGGATGGCTCGAAGTAGTGCGTGAAGGAGGAGACCCATTGATTTTTGTTTTGTTAATTTTATAATTGTTTTTGTGTTTTAATCCATTATTGGATTAATAATGAATAATTAAGCTACTCAGAGTCATTATTTTGGGAAGATCATATAAGCCTGGATAATTACGTTTTATGAGTCTGAGGCTAAGTAGCTATGGGTACCCTGCACTGATATAAATTTAAGCTTATTCTCAAATCAATTACTCCACAAAGCAAAATGCATTTCTTATTAGCTAGACATCCATTTTCACACTCCATTTTAGTATTTAGCTTTAGTATTGTCCCATAAAATCTATGTGCAGAAAATATTTTTTCTGCTTAAATCAAAAGGACAAATGACCTATTTTTAAAGATCAGGAACTTCTCTTCTCCCCCTGAAACAGTTCTAGAATTAATGGACTTAAATTAGAGCTAGATTAGTTAAGGTAGATTTTAAATATGTATTGGGAAGTGTGTCTTGATTATAAGAGTAGTTCAACAACTGAAATTATTACAAGGGAAGTTGGTTTCTCTCCCTCTGAAACTCTTCAAGTAGAGTACATTAACCGAATCTTGCAAGTACAAAAGTACAAACTTTCCAATACCAGTTTTAACTGCTTGATCCATTAGGGCAGATATTTCCTGGATTTCTTCCTTTTGACCATTGAGCCACTGGGAGTTCCTGCCTCTCTTGTTTCTTTCCTAGATAGCATCTCTTCCCTTCATCACCCCTCTCCCATTCGTCAAGATCACCCACACATTCCATTATAACTATATCCCTGATTAGGCAAAATGCTAAAGGCAGGAACCTAATTTCAAAAAACAGGCTGCCTATCTTGCAGGACAATTTTCACTGTCATGATAGTTGATTTTCTCCAGGTTTCTTAGAAGTGGACATTTATTTAGGATAAAAAGAAGTAAATCTGAAGTTTGTGATAATCCTAGTTGTGAATGTCTTTTTCTCATATATTTTGCATCTTGAGGGTATGAAACACAAAATGAAAAGTGTACTTTTAAAACAATTTAATGTTTATGATGTTATGTTAATTGGCTTGTTAAATGTGTAATATAGCTATTTTCACAATACTGTATATTTTATAAATAAGACATTACCTAGCATAAAAATAATATTCCTGATTATATTTTAAAATATTGCTTCTGTGCTCTACTTGATTAATACAATATTTTTTTCCTTTAAGGATACTTAAGTATTAATGAAAAGATAACATTTGTAATTTTAAGAAATATTTATTCATGCATTAAATTAAATTTATCCCCAAAATATAATTTTAATATTAATATATAAAAATATTAACAAGATGTTAAGGTTGTCAGTTAAAATTGGATAAAATAAGTAGCATAGGTATATGAACAGTTTTGCTAAAGCATTTCTTTCCATTTTTCAATATATCAATAACTGTAGTTTTTCCGTTTGCTATTTCAGTAAAGAAACATTCCTATTTTTAAAAAAAAACTTCATGCCAGAAAGATACTGGTATCTTCAAAAACAGATCTGAATGGAACTGTTGTTCTTCTATAAAAGAATCCACTTTCTTTTTAATCTTGGGATAATATGATTATTGGTGCTCTTGTTCAGTCTTTGGTTAGATGTTTATCAATAGCTTCACATCTTTTCTTCACCTCAGGCTTATATCAGACAAATATAGAAAGATGTTTTGAAATGGTTTTTTTCAGATTAGAGTCTATTAAAAACAGTCCACAGAATAGTAACAAATGCTAATACTTCCTTTCTCAATGGGAACTTGTAATTGTGCGGAGGTGAAATCCACTCTTACCATTTAAGCTTCGCATCTGATGTGTACCTACTATCTTGGTTCAAAGCCAACTCATGAATTTCCTTTTAGACTGATGCATTTTGGCAACAGTTTGAAAATATTCAATCCAAACTGCAGGCTAACATATTCTGTCTTTAGACAATTCCCATGCTGCGATGCCCTTATAGGTTTTGCCTCTTAAATCAGCCTAGGAATATTTTAAATAAATCAATAAATCAACTATCATAACAGAGGCTTAAACACTGGCATAGCAAAGAGTGCCAATCTTTGTTTTGTTTTTAAAAAGAGACTTGCAGCAGGCAATAGACCTGTTCGGATTTAGTTGGACTAAAGTGCCAATTTTATATGTCTCTGGGATAATGGGAATTAGAAAAGAGTAACATTTGGAAAGCTTTACCCTCAAGGTGTTTTGCCATCTCTTTATTTTCTTTCCATTTTGTAGTGCTGCTGTGTTTGTAATTTTTGTATGGGGTTTGATTTATGCTGTATTTGTCTATGCAAGTCTTTTCTTAGTAACTATGGAATAACATTTAATAAATAAACATTAATATATGTGATAAAATGAATCTGCTCAATAAAAGTAATAAAATAAAGGTGTTTAATATATGCATAAAATTAAAAAAGTCATAGAAATAACTCCTTTTCAAGGGTACAGTGTATTTTTTTACAGTTTTAAATATTACTTACACTCTGTCCATTTATTATAATAGCTTGTAACTTTGCTGCATACCTACAGCGGCATTTGTTTCAGTGTGGGAGAATGATGTTCTGAATCATTTGCAAATCCACTTAGGGTTAGGGTTATGTCTTCCTGCAGGGATGCAATAGCTCAGTTCCTAAAATGCTGAGCATGTCGATCAGAAAGATCGGCAGTTCGGCAGCTTGAATCCCTAGCACCGCATAATGGAGTGAGCTCCCGTTACTTGTCCCAGCTTCTGCCAACGTAGCAGTTTGAAAGCCTGTAAAAATGCAAATAGAAAAATAGGAACCATCTTTGGTGGGAAGGTAACAGTGTTCCTTGCACCTTTAGCATTTAGTCATGCCTGCCACATAACCATGGAGAAGTATTCGGACAGCACTGACTCTTCGGCTTTGAAACGGAGATGAGCACCGCCCCCTAGAATCGGGAACAACTAGCACATATGTGCAAGGGGAACCTTTACCTTTACCTATGTCTTCATGAATTGGGAGAGAAAAATGGATATCACCAATGGGTTTGGAGCACAAAGTTATGCTTAGGAGTGTGCGGAGTTTGTGAGCCTATCTTATCTACATTTCCTGGTAAAATATATGGGAAAATCCCATTTGAGGGAAATCCCCGTAGGGTTGGTCTCCATAAATTTAGAGAGAAAAATGTACATCACCAATGGATTTGGAGGAGAAAGGTATTCTTAGGAGGGCGATGACCTTTCAAGACTTACATGTAAAATACCTGTGAAAATCAATTTATGGTTCAGGAATAGGTCTCCATGAATTTGGACAGCAAAATGGACATTGCCAGCGGATTCAGAACACAAAAGTAGGTTTAAGAAATGCTGAACTTTTGACACTCCATGATTTATAATTCCTGGGAAAATACATGGGAAAATCCCATTGCGGGCAAATCAAGTTATGGATGGGGGTAGGTCTCCATGAATTCAAACAGCAAAATGGACATTGCCAATGGTTTTGATATGGTCAGGAAGGGGCTGACTTTGTGTGTCCTTCTTTCTACTTTTCTTGTATAATACATTGAAAAATCTCATTCTGAGGAAAAAACTTCTTGGGTTTAGGCTTACTTGTCCTTGAATTCAGAGAGCAAAATGACATTGACAATGAATTCATAATGCATCAAAATACTTAGGAGGGCATTCACTTTGTGAGCTTTCCTGATCTACATTTATTTGTGAAATACATTGAAAAATCCCATTGAGAAAGCAAACCAACTCAGATTTATTGTTAGGTCTTCATGAATTTGGAGATATAAATGGACTGTCAATGCATCCATAGAACTTTGGTATGGTTAGGACTTTTGAGGCTGACCTTTGAGCTTGCACTTTCTACCTTTCTTGGTAAAATACATGGGAAAATCCCAATTGGGGTGGGGGAGGGAGACAAAATCTCTTTGGGTTAGGGTTAGATCTCCCTGAATTTGATCTTTAAAATGAATATCTCCAAAGGATTTGTAGTGCTTCAGTGTGCTTGAGAAAGCCTTGCCTTTTTAAAAAAAAATGCCCTAAGATGTTAATTTTATGTTTTTTGTTGTTCTATTTTCTTATTTTTCTAATTAGAAAGCTCATATATGAGATTCCTACTCCTTTTATTTTAGTATTTCTATTTTGACTGTTTACCAGCTTTTTTGCCTATCTCTCACAATGCATTCTCTTAACAGAGTATGTCAGAGCAAAACTTGGAATATTCTTTTTGGTGAAACATACTGTAAGGTATATCACTCAACCTTTGTTTATCTCAGTAGTTCTGCTACCTATAGGAGGTTTTGTGGTTCTAAACATTCCAAATCCTTCTTTGCAACATCTGAAAGCCATTATGAAACTTTGAAAGCTTGATGCATTGGTCACATTGCTACTCTGACCTAGGAATCTTTCATTAGTACTATGCATCAGCTCTGCACATAAATGTATCTACTATTATAATGTATTTCTCATGCCCAACCAGATCATGCCTAAGAATAGTTGGAGGGAGGATCTACAATAATAATACAAAGATGGGATGTATTGAAATGGTGAAAAAATAAGGAAATATACACAACAGCTCTTTAGATAGTGAGTTGTTGGTTAATATGGATGAGAAAGGGTCCCAAGAAAAATCTTAACTACATTCTTAGTTTGATGGTGGAGAAGATTTTGGAAGGATCTGTAGTGAGCACAATTGTTCTTTAACTAATGTAGTTAATAATCAAATGCTTTCACAACAGTGGTGGGATTAAAAAAGTTTTACTACGGTTCTGTGGGCGTGACTTGTTGGGTATGGTGTGACTTGTTGGGTGTGGCTTGTTGGGCATGGCAGGAGAAAGATACTGTAAAATCTCCATTCCCACCCCACTCTAGGGGAAGGTTACTGCAAAATCCCCATATCCTCCCAATCAGCTGGGACTCAGGAGGCAGAGAATAGATGGGGGTAGGGGCAATCAGAAAGGGTATTTACCGGTTCTCCAAATACTCAAAAATTCTGCTACCAGTTCTCCAGAACTGGTCAGAACCTGTTGAATATCACCTCTGTTTTACAAGTCATATGTTTGCTTGAATCCAGATTAGTCAACTGTTTTATTTATGAAGATTAACTGGCTACATATCTTCAAAGAAATAAGTTATCATAAGGCAAATACATAAGAAGCTTGAGAAGAAAAATAGTACAGGTAAATTCAAAGTTTTTAGTTAGTTACACTGACCATAATCACTTTGTCATGATTTGTTTTTCCATAGAAAACTTGTGATGTATGATTGGATGAGAGGTTAGCTATTGAAAGACCACGAAGCTTGAAATAGACATTATTCTCCAAATATCGTAATACAAGTTCCATACTTTTGTAGAAAGAAAGGTTCTAGAATTGAAATTCAACTGTCATAGTAGGAATAACCAACAAAGAATTTTAAACAATCTCATTGCTATGTATCCCATATCATTTGGAAGTAATTATGAGATATTAACATAAAACAGAAATGTTGATACAAATACGTTGGTATCATATTTGATGAAGTTGAAAATGGTAATTAAATATTTGGAAAGATATTCATCAGAAAGAAACAGACCTTTACAACTGTTGTATATTTCACCACTGATATTATAACAGAACTTGTTAACTGGTTTGATTGTTATTGAAAGTGTCCTTAGTTGAACTATTTCCTAAAGTATTTACTTATTATTAATTAGATCTCTACTGCAGAAGACACCAGACAAAGTTCTGTCTATTGAAAAGCATTTTTATTGACCAGATGCTACCATACTAAATTAAATGCAATGTTTATCTTATTTGTGCAATTTTATTGTTTTGTACATCTTATTGCATTTTATGTACTTTATGTTATAAAGTACCTATAGCCAAGATAAAGAAATTCTGTAAGTAATAAATAATATGTACTCATGCTACACAGACCTCCCAAGCAGCATTTGATAAAATTTCAGTCAATGAGCCTCTTCGCATACAGAACCAATCAAAGTAATAGCTTAGTTTAAACCATCAAAACAGGCCTGTACTACTTTGATCCAGATCATAGATGGCTGTTTTCTTTTTTAGCTGATTGAATTGAAACCTGCTTCAATGCTCTAAGGCAGAACAGTAAATCAATTGTTCAGATTAGAATCATTGTTTCAAATCAGATCACTATGACAATCAGAATCAATGCACTACTTTAAACTGAATCAAAGTTAAACTTTACATGCCCAATATATTCTCTTTGTTTCTTCTGTATTTATCAAAAATAAGCCTGCTGCCATCATTAAATAAATAAATAGTAAATTGCTAAAACTGTATTTAGCTGTATATGAATTGGATACATAACAAGTCATGTTTATACCACTGATATAATTTAAGGAATTAAGGTAAATGCCATTAATGTAAACGAACCTATTGTAATTATGACTGGATATAAAGCAGGAGTAAATGAAACATACATTATCAGGAATGAATGGGAAACAATGGAGGCAGCTTTGAAGATCCTACCTTATTTTCACACTTTTCAAATATACCTGAAAATAACAGCATATTGTAGTATCTAAAACACCATTGTAAGAGATGATATGCAATATGTTTCGTGAAATGCTATTTATATTTAATATAACATGATTGTGCTATTAAGTGTTTTTTTTTAAAAAAAATAGTCCTTCCTTATTCTACATTTCACAGATAATTTATTATATCCTGTAATTATCTTCACTTTTTAGTATTACATATTCTCCACATTTTAAGTTTAAAAATCAGTGATCAACTATTCATTGAATATATTTTGCATTAAGATATTATCTTTTCTGGGCCCTAAAATGCTTCAATAAACTATACAGAAGGTTTTTGTTTCACACCTTCTGCTTCAAGAAATGAATATAAAAATCAATTTCCATTGTTTCTCAGTATACCTAGATTGAATGTTATGGTGGCAATGAAATATGGGTAGGCTTCAGGCTTGTCTTCAATCCTCCCTCCCAACTTTTTTTCCCAAAGAGCTCTACTCTGTTACTAAGAGAAAAGAAAGTGTTGCCAAGTAACAAGAAATAGTGTCCAGCACGTACCAATATATCCTGAGTTGCATATTAAATCCAAAACCCTCTTTCCAAACCATTTTCAAGGTCAATGCGTATGTTAAGGGTGCTTAAAAGCTCAAAAATTACCCACTGGAAGTAACTTTTACATAAGGAAGTCCTGTAAGGTGAATCTCATATCCCACAGATAACTCATGTTCAGTTTGAAACCATTACTTTTCCACAAAACCAGCTGGGGAATTCCCTAGTTCCTTCATGGTGAAGCTATGGCACAGTGCCGGAAGTGGCCCACTGAGCCATGTCTCCAGGCATGCGAGCCTTTGCCGGTTGCTCTTCTGGGTTCTGGGGTGCCGGACAGCTGATCTTCATGTGTGTGGGAGTGCTGGAAACCAGAAGAGCAGCTGCCAGCTGCACATAAGCACACTGGGCGACTGCTCTTCTGGTTTCCGGCAAGCGCATGTGCACCAGCCACCTGGTCTTCTGGTTTCTGGGGCTCATGCACATGTGAAGACCAGCTGGCTGGTGCTCATGCATGCGCCAGAAACTAGAAGATCATCTTCCCAGCATGTGCATGTGCACTGGGTGGCTGCTCTTATAGTTTCCGGCACGCATGCGCACATGCATGCTCCCGTTTTGGCACTCGGTGCCGAAAAGGTTCGCCAACACCTGCCTACTTTATACTTGTACATTTGATTCCATATATTTCTTGGCCTGTATTTTTGTTAAATATCACCCTGTCATTTTCAGCTGATATCTCTAACATGTCTTTAACATGTTTGAAAGGTATATATTTTTCTAAGGTATTGTCTATAACATTTAGTCTTTTATCACATACAAATCTAGTAAGAGTGAAAACTACCAAGTCAGTTATAAGTATCAGGCCGAGACCTAAACATAAAGCACCACACTCAATGTCATTTAGGTCAGTGGTCTCCAACCTTGGCAACTTTAAGACTTGTGGACTTCAACTCCCAGAGTTCCTCAGCCATCAAAGCTGGCTGAGGAACTCTGGGAGTTGAAGTCCACAGGTCTTAAAGTTGCCAAGGTTGGAGACCACTGATTTAGGTAGTCTTTGATTAACAACCATTCATTCAGCAACTTTTCAAAGTTATAATGACACTGCACAAGTGGTGGTTACAATCAGTCCCTGAGGTTCCAGCTGTGCCAGCTTCTCCATGCTAATGGGATTGGGATCTGGTCCCTTGACAATTGGCTGTTACTTATAATGGTTGCAGCATCCCACAGTCATGAGAATGTGATTTGTCATTTTCTGTAATGGCTTCCCATAAGCAAAGCCAAGGAAGCCAGCAGGGATGGTTGCAAGTTGCTTAAGTAAATCTTCCCCATTTCGCCTCAGCCTTCTGCACTTGTGCCTGCACACCTGTTTGTGGCATGCCTCACCTGCCACTCACACACTCTCCCTGGACATTCATGCACCTTCAGACAACTTTTCCTATCTAGCTGGAGCTACTCCAAATTCCATCAAGCTTATGCTGTGCTTCCTTATTTCTTTCACCCACCCTAGCCATTCTTGTATCCCAGTGTACTCTTCCACATTCAGAAGCAGTCATGCCATGCCTACTATACTTACACCATAACACCCATGCAGCCCAGCAACAGCCACCTCAAATTCCACTATGCTCATAGAGGCCCTTCCTGGTCACCTGCACATTCTCTTGTTCCCTCTTTCAACCAACAGTAACCAGTTGCCTGTCTGTTGGCCTGCTTGCAAGTTGCCTCAGACTTGCAACTTCCTGCAAGCTTGTCTGCTATTTTTGGTGTTTGAAAACTAGTGGGAAGTTGCGGGGAGCTGCTTAATTAATGATGTACATTCTTAAGAATGACAATAGGTACTGCAAAAAATCTCTAAGTGATGAAGTCACATGATGTCACATTTCACCACCACATTATTAGTGATGACAGTTCTGACCATCTGTACTCCAATTTATGAAGAAACTAATGATAAATATTCACTGAAAATGATTTTTGAATCAGGTTTATACTTGCTTAATTATCATATTATCTAGCTCATAGTTGGCTACTTGTTAATTAAAAAGATAAAGGTTTTCCTAGCACATATGTGCTAGTCATTCCCAACTCTAGGAGCGGTGTTCATCTCCGTTTCAAAGCCGAAAGGCCAGCGCTCTCCGCCGAGGTCTCCGTGGTCATATGGCCGGCATGACTAAACACCGAATGTGTACAGAACGCTGTACCTTCCCACCAAAGGTGGTTCCTATTTTTTTACTTGCATTTTTACATGCTTTCAAACTGCTAGGTTGGCTGAAGCTGGGACAAATAATGGGAGCTCACTCGGTTATGCGACACCAGGGATTCGAACCGCTGAACTGCCAACCTTTCTGATTGACATGCTCAGCATTTTAGCCACTGAGCCACCGCATCCCTACTTGTTAATTAGAATGTCATTAATTAATTGGACAAGTGTTTTGTTAAAATCAAGTACTATTATATTTATAGCTTTTCTCAATTTACAGAAGTTACCTGATCAACGATGAAATAAAATTAGCCTGGCTAATCCTGTTCTTGATAAATCTTTCCTTATGGTATATCTAGTAATTACCACATCATTTTGAGATTGCTTTTAGATCACTCACTCTGTGATCTGTCTTAGAATCTTCGCAGGTAAAGATTACCTGAGAAATATTTCTAAGTGTAGAAACATGGATTGGAAAATATCAGTTTAAGATGTATATTCCTATGAGTTTAATTTTCAATGTGGTTTTTATGTGCTTTAGAAATGCTAGTATCTGTAGCATTTGTCTTAGTTGGATATATTCTGACCTTCATTTTCAACAATTCATGTTTTCGTTTTGTTTTATGTTGCCTTTAGAAACAGATAATTGTTTACTGCTTAAAACTTGCTTTTGTTTATTATCAAAACGGTCCACCTGTTCTGCCCAGATGGTATAATCTTGGTCCCTGTTCATTAATTAATAAAGATTTTCAGTTGTTCGAAATTGTAGAAATAGCTAAAACTATTTCTTTATTTCTTTTTACTTTTCTTTGTTTTGCAGAAATTATGGACTTTATTTTCATCTGACCAGCATGCATTATAATACTATTTCTGAATGATGCATCTTATTATTTTTCCTAATACTTTGAAAGTTTCTTCAACAATTGATTAATTTGCTAACAATGTTAACATAATTTGTATTAATTTTTTAAAAGGAAGATACAGACGAATATAAAGTAAAAAAAGAAAAAGAAAGCTAAAAGTGAAAAATAGAAAAATAGAAAAGAAAGGGAAAAGTTACAAAGAACTCTAACCTTAAACTGTCTACTGTTGACCTCACCCCATTCCTAAGAGGTCAATAGGGATGTGCATAAGTGCACCAGCATGCCTACCATCCCTGTCCTCCTGTCCCCATTTATTTGTACATATTTCCTGTGTTCTTATTCATGTTTATTCTTTCCTATTATCTTGTAGATGAGTGATAAAATAAATAATAAATAAATAAATAAAGTAAATAAATAGCTTCCAAATTTCTTTACAGCAGTTGTAAGTATAATGATAAATTTATCTCTATTTGCAACATAACACCGTTCTTTTAGTCTTCATCTATTTTGTCTAGAAATATGTCACTTCTTCTATAGAAATTGGAATGATATTGATAAAATGCTATTTGTATTGGCTGGATACCCCTCTTGTAATTTGGATAGCATTTTTTTCTTTTCTCAATTTATACGCTAGTCACTCATCTATTTGAAAACTTTTTTTTTTTACTTTACATTATTCATTTTTTTTCCATTTCTCTTCCTATCATTCAGCCTTAATTTTATTTAAAGATCCCATTTGTGGCTTCTACTTTTTTTCATCACGCCTATACTTTTGAGCTATCCTAGTTTAAGGGACTTTTTGAATATATTTCACACATCTCTGAACATGCATTTAGATTAGAAGATTCTTAGTGCAGAAAACATTAAGGAGTTGTGCTGTGGTTTTCATTGGCTCCTGATAAATTCCCCAAAGTAGAAGGGATGCTTTAAAACAATAATATAATCAGTTTAGACTTGTAATTAGGCCAATGTAAGAGGACATGTGAAAGGCCTCTTACACTGAAACACTTATTTCTTGATTCCTCCCCACACCCTCTAGATTAGCCTTCCTTAACCTGAGGGTGGCAGAAACATGTGAGCAAGCTGTTTGGCAGTCTGCACACTCTTCCCTTTCTTAAATATGTTTGGGAGGAGCAAGTTGATTTGAGGGAGATATTCAGTGACTGAAAGTGGCAGGTATAAGTGATGGGATATTGTCTGAATGCTTCAGTTTTATTGCTAATTTAATAGACTTTGGAATAGGAATAGGAATAGGAATAAGTTTATTTATAGGCCGCCCTTTTCCCTGAGGGGACTCAGGGCGGCTAACAACTTATAGGGAGGGGATACAAACAGTAACATATAACATAACACATAATTAAAAAATAAACAACATTCATTCAGCATTCGGGTGGGGGCGAATCAATCTTTACCCCCAGGCCTGACGGGATAGCCAGCTCTTAAGGGCTGCGCGGAAGGTCTGAAGGGTGGTGAGGGTACGAATCTCCATGGGGAGATCGTTCCAGAGGGTCGGAGCTGCTACTGAAAAGGCTCTCCTCCGCGTAGTAGCCAGCCGGCACTGGCTGGCAGATGGCACTTGGAGGAGGCCTAATCTATGAGATCTAATCGGTCTCGAGGAGGTAATTGGCAGGAGGCGGTCTCTCAAGTACCCAGATCCACTACCATGAAGGGCTTTATAGGTGGTAAGAAGCACCTTGAAGCGCACACGGAGATCAACAGGTAGCCAGCGCAGCTCGCGGAGGATAGGTGTTATGTGGGTGAACCGAGGTGCACCCACAATCACTCGCGCGGCCGCATTCTGGACTAGCTGAAGTCGCCGGATGCTCTTCAAGGGCAGCCCCATGTAGAGCACGTTGCAGTATTCCAGCCTAGAGGTCACGAGGGCGCGAGTGACTGTTGTGAGGGCCTCCCGATTCAGGTAGGGTCGCAACTGGCGCACCAGGCGAACCTGGGCAAATGCCCCCCTGGTCTCAGCCGACAGGTGGTAATCAAAGGTCAGCTGTGGGTCCAGGAGGACTCCCAAGTTGCGAACCCTGTCTGAGGGGTGTAAAATTTGGTCCCCCAGCCTGAGCGATGGAATGCTAACCAAATTATTGGGAGGAAAACACAACAGCCACTCGGTCTTTTCCGGGTTGAGTACAAGCTTGTTAGCCCTCATCCAGTCCCTGACGGCCTCAAGACCCTGGCTCATCACGTCCACCGCTTCATTGAGTTGGCACGGGGCAGACAGATACAGCTGCGTATCGTCCGCATATTGATGGTATCTTATCCCGTGCCTCCGAATGATCTCACCCAGCGGTTTCATGTAGATGTTAAATAGTACGGGGGACAGGACCGACCCCTGCGGCACCCCATATGTTAGGGGCCTCGTGGTCGATCTCTGTCCCCCAACCAACACCGACTGCGACCTGTCCAAGAGGTAGGAGGAGAACCACTGCAAAACAGTGCCTTCCACCCCCACCTCCCGCAGTCGTCGCAGAAGGATACCATGGTCGATGGTATTGAAAGCCACCGAGAGGTCAAGAAGAACCAAGATGGAGGCGTGGCCTCCATCCCTGGCTCTCCAGAGATCATCGGTCAATGCGACCAAAGCGGTTTCTGTGCTGTAACCAGGTCTGAAGCCGGACTGGAAGGAGTCTAGGTAATCGACTTCCTCCAAGGACCGCTGAAGCTGGTACGCCACCACCTTCTCAACAACCTTCCCAATAAAGGGGAGGTTGGAGACTGGACGGTAGTTGTTAAGTACGGCTGGATCCAAAGATGGTTTCTTCAGGAGGGGTCTCACCACCGCCATTTTAAGTGCGGCGGGGAAGTGCCCCTCCCGAAGCGAGGCAGTAATAACCGCTTGGATCCAGCCCCGTGTCACCTCCCTGCTGTTAGCAACCAGCCAGGAGGGACACGGGTCCAGTACACAGGTGGAGGCACTCACAGCCCTCATGGCCTTGTCCACGTCCCCGGGGGTAACATCCTGAAACTCAACCCAGCGATGGTCTACCAAGTCGTCCACTCGTGCCTCGGCTGGATCTGCAAAGGTGGAGTCCAAATCCGACCGAAACCGAGCAACTTTGTCCGCCAAGAACTGGGCATAGTCTTCAGCCCTACCCTGCAAGGGGTCCCCCGTATCCCTCTTATTTAAGAGGGAACGGGTTATCCTAAACAGGGCGGCTGGACGGGACTCGGCGGACGCAGCCAAGGAGGCAATATATGCTCTTTTTGTTGCCCTAAGTGCCCTGATGTATTCCTTGGTGCAAGTTGTTAAAAGTGCTCGGTTTGATTCGGATTTATCGGACCTCCACAGGTGCTCTAGGCGTCTCCTTCGGCGTTTCCTCTCCTGGAGCTCCTCGGTAAACCAAGGAGGCCTCCGGGATCCACCACCTCGGAGTGGCCGTAGTGGCGCAATCCGGTCCAGGGACTCCGATGCTGCCGAGTGCCAGGCAGCAACCAGAGTCTCTACCGGATTGTGGGCGAGAGTATCAGGAATAACCCCAAGCTCCGTCTGGAACCTCAAGGGGTCCATAAGTCGCCTGGGGCGGAACCACTTGGTCGGTTCCTCCTCCCTACAGTGGGGGTTTGGTCTCCGGAAGTCAAGCCTCAGTAGGCACTGGTCTGACCACGACAGGGGTATGATCTCATTACCCCTCAGACCAAGATCACAAGTCCACTGCTCCGAGAGGAATATGAGGTCGAGCGTGTGACCCGCTGAGTGGGTTGGGCCCCGAATTACCTGGGTCAAGCCCATGGCTGTCATGGAAGCCATGAACTCCCGCGCCCCATCAGAGTGTTCACTGAGCGTAGGCAAATTGAAGTCCCCCAGGACCATAAGCCTGGGGAACTCAACTGCCAGCTCAGCTACCGACTCGAGGAGCGAGGGGAGGGCTGCTGCAATGCAGTTGGGAGGCAGGTACGTTAACAGCAGGCCCACTTGACCCTTGAGGTCCAACTTCACCAGCAGGGACTCACACCCGACAAGCTCCGGAGCAGGGATCCTACGAGGAACTAAAGACTCCCGAATAACAATAGCCACACCCCCACCCCTTCTCTGAGCTCTCGGCTGATGAAGCACCTGAAATCCTTCTGGGCACATCTCTACGAGGGGGACTCCTCCCTCCGGGCCCAGCCAGGTTTCAGTAATACACGCCAGGTCTGCCCCCTCGTCTAAAATTAAGTCCCGGACGAGGGGAGCTTTGTGAACTACAGACCTGGCGTTTAGCGACAACAGCCGGGACCAGGGTCCTTATTACTCGCGCCATCTGGTCTCGGAGTGGAACTCATAGGGCCGGAAGGAGGGATCTCTATAACGTAGCGAGCCCTCCTTCCCCGGTAATGGCCAGCCCTAAAGTCCCCGCCATATCTGCCCCTCCCCGTTACGACCGCAATGCTCCGACCCACTCCCGTGTCCGTGGTCCCCCCAACCACACCTATAGCTCCCGCATTCCACTTTGTATTAACAATGATGCAATCAGGGGTTTTGTTTATACTATGCAATAAAATACAGGTAGTGCAACTTGCAACAATTCATTTAGTGACCATTAGAAATGAAAAAGGGACTTATGACTATTTTTCCCCATTTACAACCTTTGTAGTATCCCCATGATCACATGATGAAAATTCAGATGATTGGCAACTGGTTCATATTTATGACCAGATGCTGTTTCTCAAGGTCATGTGATCACCTTTTGACAAGCAAAATCAATGGTCAAGCAAGAGTCACTTAACAACCATGTCACCAACTTATCAACTGCAGTGATTCACCTTAACAACTATAGCAAGGCAAAGGCTAAATTCACTTAACAAATGTCTCACTTAACAACAGAAATTTTGGGGTCATTTGTGATTGTAAGTCAAGGACTATCTGTAATGTATTATTTGCTAAATGTTCATAGTGGTATATTGAATATATTAAGAAAATAATAATAATAACAATAATAATAATAACAACAACAACAACAACAACAACAACAACTCCGCCATTGCCGGTCCCAAGCCCGGATGAGAAAGAAGGAGGGTTGGGATCAGGTTGGCAACCTGACCCCATAAAAAAAAAACCGCCAAGCCATATAACATGGTGAAGGAAACGAATAAAAATTCTATACCTCATCGGTTGTCACGCAGGTTAACAAGGGCCGCGGCGGATGTTGAGGTGCCTGGGCTACAAGTGGACCAGCCAACAAAATGACAAAAATATAATGCAGATGAAAACCGTGCCATAATGGCCTGTTATTACAACTCAGAGCCAGAAAAAAGGGGCTATTTAAAGTGAATGTATGAATTATGGAAACAACAATATCCAGATTCAAATGTTAGTGAACAACGACTAACAGATCAAAGATGATTTATTATACGGAATAAAGTGTTTAGTGAAGTTGAACTTGAGGAAATTCAGGCAATTTGCAAACATAAAAAAACAACATCACAAGCAGAAACAACCAATACTCAAGACACAACTAAAGACATTGTAGTAGAACTCCCAGAAGAAGATGTCAGGGAGGAAATAACAACACTACCACCAGAACCAGATATCATTGAACCAATCGATGAACTAACTCAAAAACAAAAAGAATTGAAGGATAAGATCATGGAGCATTTTCTGCTTAATGAGGAAAGGCAACATTTACCATCATTAAAAACTGTGCCTAAGAAAATTTTGGCCCCTATTATGAAAATGGTTAATGCAGTGCTTTCAACAATCAAACCGGGATCCATCTTGGAAACGAATCAGTTAATGTACAGTGCAGCTGTAATAGTCACTAAAGAACTAGGCATTAAAATCAAAGCACCTATTCACACAATTAAAAAATCATCAAAGCCAAAGTGGAAAATCCGATTAGAACAAAAAGTCAAAAAATTAAGGGCAGATGCTAGCAACTTAAAGAACATGCATGAGCAACGGCTTAAAAACAGCAAAATCATAGATCAGCCAATCAGAAGATATAGATTGGATACAAGAAACATCAATGAAGCTGTAGAGATTGTAAAACAGCAGAAAACAGCAACAGCTAGAAAAATTGAAAGATATGAGGCACGAATCATCCAATATAAACAAAATCAGCAATTTCGATCAGACCAATGGCGTTTTTATCAAAGTCTTAATGTGAATGGTGACACCAAAAGTGAAAAAACAGAAAAGCAGGCCACAGTTGAATTCTGGAAAGAACTGTGGGAAAATGCAAAGGACTACAATAAGGAAGCAAAGTGGATACATGACTTTGAGAAAAGCATTGGCAACAAGCAAATGCAAGTATTAGAAATAACAACTGAGATGGTCAAAAATCGAGTAAAAAAAGGTAAAGAAGTGGACATCACCTGGAAAGGACCAATTACATGGTTTGTGGCTCAAATATCTGACCGGTTTACATGCAATATTGGCCAGGCAACTGAATGAAATTTTACAAAATGGTAAAAATTGATGAATGGTTGACAACTGGAAAAACATACTTGATTCAGAAGGATGCAACTGAAGGAACAATACCTGAAAACTACAGACCAATAACATGCTTGCCAACAACCTTCAAATTACTCACAGGCATTATTGCAGATAACATTATGGATTATTTGGAAACAAATAACATCTTGCCAGTAGAGCAGGGGCACAAAAGATCAGCTCCTAATTGATAAAATGATATTAGAAAATTGTAAGAATAGAAAAACGAACTTGAATATGGTCTGGATTGATTACAAAAAGACATATGACTCATTGCCACATAGTTGGATCATAAAATGCTTAGAAACAACTGGCATTAGCAAAAAATATTACATCCTTTACTGAAAAGGCAATGAAACAGCGGAGAACTGAGTTAGCAGTAGGGAATGAGAAGTACGGAATGGTTAATATCAAGCGAGGAATTTTCCAGGGTGATTCACTTTCACCTCTTCTCTTCATCATCGCGATGATCCCACTATCAGTAATCTTAAAAAAATGAAATTAGGTTACCAAACAGCCAAAGAAGCTGAAAAAAATGTGCATTTATTATATATGGATGATTTGAAACTCTATGGAAAGTCAGAAATAGAAATCCAATCACTGACAAACACAGTCCGAGTATTCAGCACCGATATTTCAATGCAGTTTGGCATGGAAAAATGCACCACTGTATCCATAAAAAGGGGCAAAATCACTACATGTGAGGGAATTAAAATGCCCAATGGCCAACTAATTAAATGCAACAAAAATGATGCCAAATGCGGACTTTGCAAAGAAGCTGATGAAACTGTTGATCACATACTCAGCTGCTGTAAAAAAATCACGCAGACTGATTATAAATTGCGGCACAATTCAGTAGCACAAATGATCCATTGGAATTTGTGCAAAAATTATAATATTAAAACAGCAACAAACTGGTGGGAACATCAGCCTGAAAAAGTCACTGAAAATCAGATCGTCAAGATCTTATGGGATTTCCATATACAAACGGACAAAATACTGGCACATAATACACCAGACATCACACTGGTTGAGAAAAATAAGGTCACAATCATAGACATCGCAATACCAGGTGATAGCAGGGTCGCCGAGAAGGAACATGAAAAAATCGCAAAATACCAGGACTTAAAAATCGAAATTCAACGACTATGGCACAAACCAGCAGTGGTAATTCCAGTGGTAATTGGCACACTGGGTGCTATTCCAAAAGCACTGGAATTACATTTAAAACAGTTAAAAATTGACAAAATCACCCTCAGTCAAATGCAAAAAGCCGCACTGCTTGGATCTGCACGCATATTACGAAAATACCTTACGATGTCCTAGGCCCCTGGGTGGGGCCCGACTAGTAACCAATGCCAAATCCGGCGAAACAACTGGCCGCTGTGATACAATTGTATAATAATAACAACAACAACAACAATAACAACAACATTGTTGTTGGTTTGAGCTCTGAGCTTGGTGATTTGGTTGCAAACGTTTCATCCCCATTTGAGGAGACATATTCAGTATGCTTGGATTGTGCTTCTCTGGGGGAGCACTGGCCTTTAAATACCTTTCTGAGTCCTGATCTGATTTCAGGTTGTGTTATTGGCTGGCTATAATTGCTGAGTCATAGTCCTTGGTTTTAAGTGCCAACTTGTGTGATGTAAATTACTGCTGGTGTTGTTGCTCGGATGACTTCCGATGGTGTCATGACATTTTATATCCAACTCTAGGGGACTGTACTTATTTCTATTTCTTAGCTGAGGAAGACAGTGTTGCCTGAAGTCATTTCCATGGTCATCTGACCAGCATGACTATAAGTTGAAGTGTATGAAACACTGTTACCTTTCCACCAAAGTATACCTATTTATACCCTTTTCCACCTAATAGATACCTATTTATCTACTCGCTTTTGTATGTTTTTGAACTGCTACATTGGCAGTAAGTATTCTAATACTTCCTGAAAATTATTCAGATTCCCAACCAATAATATCAGGTCACTTGCATTTAAACATTCATGTACATTTTCAAGCAACTAGTTTTACTAAGCTTTCCTTCTATATTTATCATATCAAACTTCCTTGTCTTTCTTTATATATCAAAATAAATTGCTAAACATTTAATTTATTCTCAGAAATGCTTTAATTCACATACTGTTTTTTTCATATTCAATAGCTAATATTCAACTGTGTTCATGCAAAACATTCCATAAATTAAGTCAATTATTTTTATCATGTACCTTCTCTAACAAACATACAACAATTTTTTTCTCACATTCATTTATTCTAAATTATCTGTTTAGAACAAAAATCAGGCCTGCACATGTCTGTCTGGAAAAGAGCTACATTTCACTATTCTAATTTTATTCCTTGTCATCTCTTATATCTTTTGAGTCAGGATTCTGTTAACATCTTCTGTGGCACACTTAACAAATCATTCTGTAGACTAAACTAAAAGGTTTTTGAATTAATTAGAACACCTGTGAGCAAGTATGTCTTCCTTTTAGTGCAAGGTTTATAAGGATAGATTTGTCAGTCCCCAGGAGATTTGTGTTTGTGTTCTGTGTTTTTGTGTGGCTGGAGATGCTATGCATGTATAAAGAAACTTGATGCTGAAGAAAGAAGAAAGGATTCCTAAATGAAAGAAGTGTAACTAAGAACTAAAAAAAAGTAGAACTAGAAAGGAAGATCCACAGAAAAGACTGGCTATATATTTGTCACCTGCAGATGTCCAAAGCTTGGTGGCATCTCCAGCACAGTAAAACACAGCACAGCACAGCAAAATACAACACAGTGTGACAGAGAACCAGTTTTCCAAAAACATAAAGAAATGATGATAGATGATAAATGATAGATGATAGATAATAGATGATAGAGAGATGGATAGATGGATGGATGGATGGATGGATGGATGGATGGATGGATGATAGATAGATAGATAGATAGATAGATAGATAGATAGATAGATGGAAAGAGAGAGAGAGGGAGAAGGAGAGAGGGAAAGAGAGAGTGGGAAAGGAGAGGGAAAGAGGGAGGAACTAGAGATAGGGAAAGATAGCTAGAAAGAGCGGGGGAAGAGAGAGAGGGAGAGGGAGAGAAGGAAAGAGAGAGGGGGAGGAGAGGAAAAGAGAGAGGGGGAAGAGAGAGAGGGAAAGATAGATAGAGGGGGAAGAGAGAGAGGGAGAGATAGATAGATAGATGATGATAGATAGATAGATAGATAGATAGATAGATAGATAGATAGATGAGAAAGGAAGAGAGAAGGAGAGAGAGAGACCCAGAGAGAGAGAGAGACCCAGAGAGAGACTGTAGATCATACTCAGACATTGGAATTTTGGGTCTCAATGAAACTTTATTTCTGATATTTCTTCTCTAGAATTTCCAGGCATTGAAAGAACAATGCTTTATGCATTGAACAAAATATCACCCTTAATCATTTATATAAAATATCACGATGGGAAAAAAGGAATTAGGTTCCACCAATCAGAAGATAGGGTTTTTAGTCAGAGGTTTTAAACTGATATCTCTGATCACAGCATATTTGGACAGATTACGGGATGAATTTGCTCTATAGCTCAAGATGGCCCTGAATCAAGCTCTTGGCAGCCAACGACAATGGAAAGCAAGATTTTCTTAAGTTACAAGTTACAAAATTTTCTAAAGAATAGGTTACAGGTTTACAACCACAATTGAGTCCAAAATTTCCATTGCTAAGCAAGGAAGTTGCTAAGTGAGTTTTGGTCCATTTTATGACCTTTCTTGCCACAGTTGTTAAGCAAATCACTGCAGTTCTTAAATAAATCATGTGGTTATTAAGCAAATCTGTTTTCTCCCACTGACTCTGCTTGTCAGAAGCCAGCTGGGAAGGTTACAAAAGGTGATCACATGACACTGAGATAGGGCAACTGTCATAAATCGGAGTAGAGCAGGGGGAAAATTCAGTAGGTTCTGACAGGTTCTGCAGAACCAATAGCAGAAATTTTGAGTAGTTCAGAGAACCGGCCAATACCACCTTTGGCTGGCCCCAGAGTGGGGTGGGAATGGAGATTTTGCAGTATCATTCCCCTGGGGTGGGGTGGAAATGGAGATTCTGCAGTATCCTTCCCCTGCCACACCCAGCTTGACTTCTCAGTGGCCATTGATATCATTAACCAGTGATTTCAAGGGTTGGGTGTGAGGGGGTGGCTCTATGTTGTCCTGGTTCACTTCCTCTGTGGCTGCTCTTAGTTGATAGGAAGCGAGAGGTCCAGCCCTTGTCCCTTGGTTTGTGGGATTGAGATCATCAGCCACTATGGACTGAGATATCATCACTATGCAGTTGACATTGAACTATATTATTCAGCCTATCGTGAGTTACCTAGCTTAACCATCTGCCACTGATAATTAATTTTAAGTATCCCAAATGGGCTGCTTTACTAGTGGCTGCTGGTTTCTTTTTTCTTCAGAAATATAATGCATTAAATTAAAGTTTCATTTCATGCTATTCATATCCACAACAAAGGGTTTTATTTTTATAATATCCATTTATTCAAAAGAACCAGATTTAAAAGTAAGGTTGATAGTTTACACTTCAGAGATAATATCATCCAAAATGTCAAAAACATGCTCCCTGATGTTTTTGCATTTATGGTGAGTGATACAGCATTAGCATTCAGTTTCTTTTAATAAAGCTCTACCTGAAATCTGCCTTTAATCACCTAAGGAAAAAAAAACATTGTCTACTGAACTTGTCAATACATGAGCAGTGCCTCTTATAGTCAGCAACAACTAGCGGAGTAAAATCTACAGGAACTCCTTTACCTTTATCTTTTATATTGATATCTTACAGTATCACTACCTCAGAATTTTCTCAGAGCATGGTAAATTTCTTAAGAAATTTGATGGTGCACCACAGCATGGCTTCAGAAGTTTTTTCCAGCCTTAGTTAATTTAGTTCACTCTTTACCTTTCCCCACAATTTTCATCAAATTCTTTAGCTTACAGACATTGACCCACTCCCTTTAGATATTCTAATTGCCTTGTTATTCCTGTTCTGGAACCCTGAACCATTCAATATACTATATTTTTCTTCCTTAGGATGCTAAATTTCAGTTGAAATCAAATTTATATTCAGGTGATGTACCTGTCCTTTTAGAGCAATGAAAGCCTTAATAAATACAGTTGCATAAATTGTTTCACTTTGAATGAAAAGGGAGAGGGTTTTATGTCTTTAGAACATTACTGTAGTAGTTAAACATTTTATTTCTACTGAAAAAAATGTAACGGAAATGTGTTCTGTGTATTAAGGAGAAAACATTCTCAATTGTACACAAATTAATCACCTTAAGATGCATTTCTATCCACCAGCCATCATTATACAAGATGAGATAAAAATATAAGTATCACTACACCTCTATAATATCCATTAATTAACTTAAGATCATTGAGAAGTTCTCTCCTTTATAAATCTTAGCTATATGTGTAGCTCAGGGACGTGCAGTCAGGGGAGTCATTATGAAAAGGAAAAAAAAGTAAAAGGAAAAAGACTGAGGTAGTTGCTGCCAGAATCACCATGGATGACTCTGCTTAGTGCTTAACTGTTTAAAAAAGCCTCTAAAAAAGTGCCCTCTACAGGAGGTGGCAGGAGAACGAGGTGCCTCATCTAGTCTGACTTTATGATCACTCGAGCAGAGCTAAGCAAGGGTTAAAAGCCGAAAAATTCCTGATGTAGATGAGGCACGCCATTCTCCTGCCTCCTGTAGAGGGCGTTCTTTTAGAGGCTTTTTAGATGCTCTGGGAGCAACTAGCTCAGCCTGGCCTCAGCTCATGCCTTTTTCCTTTTACATTTTTTTTCTTTTCATGATGGCAGGCAAGAGCAGAGTTGAAATCCTCTCTGAAACAGCTGGAAAAGGTACGTGTGGGTCAGAGGGAGGGGGAGGAATTCAAAAAGTTTGATTGCATGCAGAGCCACATTGCTTTTTCAAACACATACACACACACACACACCTGGATAAAAGTATATAAGCCCAGCTTTACAAGTTTGAAAAGGCAATGTGGCTCCACCTGCAATCAAAGGCTCGGATCGGAAGGCAGCAGGGGAATGGGGGAGAGGTATGGCAGAGGAGCTGCTTTCAAACCATTGGAAAATATATCCAATCCAACTTCTGTGTTTGTGTTTGTTTGAGAGTGAGTGAGTGAGAGAGGGATCCAACTTCTCAGTGTGTCTGTTTGAGAGATGGGGAAGGGAGGGAGAGAGGGAGAAAGGAGGGGGAGAGAGAAGAAAAAGAATGAAGTAAAACTTTTTCGCAAAGGAGAAAAACAAATGCTGTCACTTTAAATCGGAACGGAGCATGCCTGGCTGTGGAATTCTGGGAGTTGAAGTCCACAAGTCTAAAACAAATTGAAACCCCTGTGTCAGTACCTCACCAGCCATAAACCTCACCGCACATCACTGGTGTAGCTATAGCTCTGATTATATTTTAAAAGGAAAAGAACCAAATAAATGTTTGGAGCTATAAGGGCTATAAAAAAATCTTTATCTGTTCCTTTTCAGTAGACTTTTAACCTTTTCAGTAGACTTCCTTTGCAGTAACAATGGCAATAATAACTAGATTAAGTTGTCCTTAATTGTTTTCTGTGAAATTTAAAATTATCATTATCATGATCATTATCATCACAAAATCAGCGAGATGGTCAGACTGGGTTTGGCATTTTTGTCTACCTATTGACTCCTTACCAAGGACCTGGAATAGGCAAATCTGGATGTTTGACAAATATCATCCCAGGATGGAAGCTGTTCCAGTAGAACCACCCTCTGCAATTGATTGATGGAGTATTTGTCAATGCTGCTGCTGATGATGATGGTTGGTCACCCAAGCAGCAATATGTTTAGGTTGCATTTTACATTTTTACTCACCTTTCGAGTTCTTCCCAAAGAGCTGTGAGAGGCACATATTTGATTGTGTTAAAGGCATTGTCACAAGATGTAAGATGTTCTAGTGATTTTTCCAATGGCAATTGTGTTCAGGTGGGATTTCACTCAAGGGGCATATTACAATTAGTACTATCGTTGTCTCCTTTTGCCATAATCGTTTTACTTTGTGATTTTTTTGTAGTACATTGTTAAGCTTGGAGAGTTTCAAGTGCCTTTGTTTTGAATTTTGAAGTCCCAGAGTTTTCTATTATTTTCTTTAGTAGAGGCTACCTGGTTTAGGAATTAAAACAAGGCCCAAAACCTTTTTGGTTCCCTTTATTGCTGAATCCACCTGGTTTCTCTCTACACATTGAGTTGCATCTCACAAGGCCTTGATTCTTATTTCTGAACAGACCTTTGCACTTCTTCCAAATCTACTTTTAAGGATTCTTTATTTTATATTAGAAATCAATATTAATCGGCTAGCCTCTGTTCTGTTATTTCTGACTTTGGAAGTCATTCTTTCCAAAACTGCTGCCTTCTTTTCAGATATCCTCTTCTTGTTGGATTTCATTTGAAATAAGAAAACATTATTTTTAGTGTCCAGTTTTTGTATATTTTGATAGATAAACAATTTTTGTTCCAGTAGTTCTGTAGATGTTGGCCTGATGGCTCTGGCAACAGTCCTGAGTCCTATAGCCCATTTGTCACAAGTTATCCAGGAAATCCAACACATTGCAGAATCCTTGTTGATCTGGGAGATGACTGATCCAGTATGAATTTCTGTAAAGTATGATTGACATACTGTAATTCTCATGTTCCTCAAGCACACAAGCACCACAACTACATCAAGCTACTGCCTCACTGGGGATTATTATACTTATTATTCTTTCAGTTGTATATGAAATGTACAAATTACTTGTAAGGCCTTGAGTGCATGTCTCAGTATCAATCCAATGCAAAGTATTATAGTAAGATATTAATACAATTCAATTCAAGGAAAAAAAGTTTGTACATGATCAAAACTTTACTGACTCATCCAATTGTGTACAGGACATCAGGTTTGATGCATAACGTTGATTCCAGGATGCACTTTGAATTTTAAGTTAGAAGGCAATGGTTCATATTAAAACTATATCTTTAAATTGAAGCTTCACATAGCTTTAGCAGTGGGTTACATGCCAAATTTTGACATTCATAATACCTGCATGTGAAAATCTGAACAATGGGGTGCAAAATTGATATAAATGCAATTGAATAATGTATGAATAATGTACAGTGGACATAGGTTTAGGCTGATTTACCTATTTGTAAAGTAAGTCAGTAACTTTATGTAGAATTTATTCCTCAAAACATCCCTGCAAAAGACATCTGCTATGAATCAGTAGATACTGTTCAGTATGCTTAGAAGACTATTTGCGGTTAAAATAATTCAAAAGCTTCACTGTTTCTTCCTTTGCGCTTTCGTCGTTGCGCTGATATTGACGCGGTAATGTGGGCACGCTAATGACGACGCGTTCTTGTCGGCGCTTATTTGTCACCGCTATTTTGACGAGCGCAGTTTTATCGGGCCACGGTTTCAACCCCACCTATATCCCACTTTAACCCCACTCTCTATAATTTGTCTTATAGTTTTGAACAGGAAAAAAGTTTCTACAAAAATATCAATCAAAAATCATTGATATGTTCACAGATGGACAGAATTCTGTTCTGATTTAAACATGTATGTACCTATATGTATTTTATTGATATGTGGTCCTCAGAATATGTACAATTCTAAATTATTCTTATCTCTTGTAAACAGTGTGTGTACATTATCAATCATTTTTGTTCAGATTTTCTTCTTTGAGTTCTATACATTAATATCATGTTCATATAACTAATGCACATTGTCTTCCTTTTTGACTCTTTTCCTTTTTCTAGTTAATACATTCTTCACTGTCATGTGGTAATTGAATGTGCTGTGGATAGCTGACCCATACAATCAGAAGTGTAAAAAGGTTATCATAATGAAGGTTACTACAGTGTATTGAGAACACTGCTCATTGTTTTCTCTTTGTAAAAATACATTCTGCTATATGTGAATCCATGCCTTTAATGTACATATATGAACAGTATAAACAAGTTCTGGAAAAAAAGAGCAGTTAATATATCCCAGTAAGATTATTAACTCAACAACAGAATATCTTTTTTACCCAAAATGTATTAGTTGTCCTAATGATGCCAGCTACAACCCTGTCATCAGTTTTCTCATTTGTATTGCTCTTTGAATTCAGTTCAAGATTTATTTATGCTGACCTCTCTGCAAATATTAAATATTTTCAGTATGGTTAGTCTGGTCTACATGCTTGTAAAGCTGAGCAATGACTATGCTACAATTGCTATATCTAGAAAGCAAATGACAGAAAATCATTAAAATTTTAAAACAAGCTGAAGGTCATCTTCCACTTGGTGCTTGCCACAAAAGTAAAAAAATAACAAAAAAGCTTCTTCCAACATGTTAAAAACAAAAAAAAAGTTAAGGAAACAATTGGTCCATTGCTGGGAGAAAGTGGCAAGAAGGTGACAAGCAACAGGTAGAAAGCAGAACTATTTAACTCATGTTTTGCATCTGTCTTTACATAGAGAGATAAAACAGTCCAACCTATCAAAAGCAGCACCACAAAAATCAGATTAGGAACACAAATTTAAATAGGGAAGAAAATGAACTTGTCTACCCTAGACAAGTTCAAATCACCAGGACCAGATGGATTACACCCCAGGGTTCTGAAGGAACTGGCAGATGAGATCTCAGAACCACTGAACTATATCTTTCAGAGATCCTGGAACACCGGGGAACTACCAGAGCATTGGAAAAGAGCTGAAGTGGTGCCCATCTTCAAAAAAGGGGAAAAAACAGATCCAGGAAACTACAGACCTATCAGCCTGACCTCAATACCAGGAAAGATTCTGGAAAAGATAATCAAGCAATGAATTAGCGAACACCTAGAAGCAAACAAAGTAATAGCCAAAAGCCAACATGGGTTTGTCAAAAACAGATCATGCCAAACTAATCTTATTGCATTCTTTGATAATGTGACAAAATTAGTGGACCAGAGGAATGCTGTTGATATAGTTTACTTAGACTTCAGTAAGGCATTTGATAAGGTAGACCATAACCTACTACTAGATAAAGTAGAAGAATGTGGGTTAGAAAGATTTGTAACTGGCTGACTAACTGCACTCAACGTGTAGTCCTCAATGGAACTGCATCTTCATGGAGGGAAGTATGCAATGGAATACCCCAAGGCTCTGTTTTGGGCTCAGTACTCTTCAACAACTTCGTCAACGATTTGGATTAGGGAATAAATGGGGAACTCATTAAAATTTGCAGATGACACCAAGCTGGCAGGAATAGCCAACACTCCAGAAGATAGGCTAAAGATACAGAAGGATCTTGACAAACTTGAACATTGGGCACTATCTAATAAAATGAAATTCAATGGTGAAAAAAGTAAGGTTCTACATTTAGGCAAGAAAAACAAAATGCACAGGTAGAGTATAAATGGTACCTTGCTCAACAGTAGTAACTGTGAAAGGGATCTTGGAGTCCTAGTGGACAACCATTTAAATATGAGCCAGCAGTGTGCAGCAGCTGCCAAAAAAGCCAACACAGTTCTAGGCTGCATAAACAGAGAGATAGAATCAAGATCACATGAAGTGTTAGTACCACTTTATAATGCCTTGGTAAGGCCACACTTGGAATACTGCATTCAGTTTTGGTCACCACGATGTAGAAAAGATGTGGAGACTCTAGAAAGAGTGCAGAGAAGAGCAACAAAGATGATTAAGGGACTGGAGACTAAAACATATGAAGAATGGTTGCAGGAACTGGGTATGTCTAGTGTAAGAGAAAGAAGGATTAGGGGAGACATGTTAGCAGTGTTCCAATATCTCAGGGGTTGCCACAAAGAAGAGCGAGTCAAACTGTTTTCCAAGGCACCTGAGGGTAGAACAAGAAGCAATGGGTGGAAACTAATCAAGGAGAGAAGCAACTTAGAACTGAGGAGAAATTTCCTGACAGTTAGAACAATTAATCAGTGGGACAGCTTGCCTCCAGAAGTTGTGTATGCCCCAGCACTGAAAGTATTTAAGAAGATGTTGGATAGCCATTTGTCTGAAATGGTATAGGGTTTCCTGCCTAGACAGGGAGTTGGACTAGAGGACCTCCAAGGTCCCTTCCAACTCTGCTATTGCATTGTATTATTGTATTGTATCTTTGAAATAGGGAAAATAAGAAATTGAAGTAAAGAACTAAATTTGTGATTACCTGCTTTCTTTAAACAGGCTTGTATATATGGTTTATCCTTTTGGATTCTACCTTATTTTATTAAAATAATGAGTTGATCTTAATCACATTTAAAAATAAAAGCATAAATAAGTAATTACCTCCTTGGATTAATAGTCTAGCATTCATTCTTCATAAGTTCCTTTCTCCATAGGTTTATGAGCCATCATATTCAAAAGCAGCAATCTCTTCAGTAGATAAGCAAGATGAAATACCTACATCATTCTAAGCCATGATGTAGCTTTTTTGTGGGGTGGGGAATAACCTGGCACCATGTGTGAATCTATCCAAAATTATTTTATGGTGGTACATGTGTAAGCCTTACTGGACTTTGCATTAGGTTTTGTGGGCTATGGTACAAACTCATATAAATTTAGAAAAAGTATCTAGAATAAGATTTTAAACACTTTGGTTTAAATATACCTGTTATAAGCTACAGAGGCCTTCAGGAAAGTCTTGCTGGTTGCAGAAGAAATGGGCCAAGGCTTGTGAGGCAACTATCTGAAGCCGAAGAAGTTCCTGAAAGGTCTCTAACAGCGAAAAGGAGGCTGGAGGTGATGCGCGCAAGTGAGGTTAGTCAATGGACGACATTCCCCCCCCCTCCAAAATAAAACCTGGTGCCTTTTTTGGTGGCAAAAAAGTATAAGATAGGATCTTCTTTTTTAGGAAACACAGTAGTTTAAATAGTGTGCAAACGGGTTTATGATTAAAAGATATTGTATAATCTCTGTCACAATACATTGGGTGAGAATAAGGAATCTAAGTCTCTCCCTCCTTAAAAACAAGTTACCTGTTTGAAAATTTATTTAGTTGTACTTATTTATAAATCAAATTTTTATGGCTGCCCATCTCATGGAAAGTGACTATGGCGGGCACACAATAATCCAATAAAACAGTAAATAATTATATATAATTATTTTATATATTTTATAATAATTATTAAAACAAATTAGAAATTATATTAAAAGTAGAAGTAAAATGGGAAAAGAGACTAATAGATGGAAAGAAGTTAATAATAAGGGAGAAGCCTCACAAGTTCACCAGTCCCCCATGTTCCCCAGGCCTGCTGGCATAACCAGGTGTTGAGGTTCTTTAAAAGCTCAGGAGTGAGGAGGCCAATCTTATCTCAGGAAGGAAGGTTCCATAATATGGCAGAAAAGGCCTGCTAGGTAGGGCCTGCCAAATGTGAGATCTGGTGGGATAGGTGGATCAATTGCTGAAAAGTGATCCTCAATTAATCAGGTGCCATGCCATGTAGGACTTTAAAGGTCAATACCAGCACCTTGGACTGGACCCATAAACAAACTGGCAACCAATGTAACTCATGCAGGAAAGGTCTAAACACACATAACTGCTCACATCACTGTATTTTGCATCAGTCCAGGCATGACCAGGCATAAGTGACTGTGAGTAAGGCCACTTGACCCAAGAATGGGTGTTACTGGTGCACAATTTGACAGCAGAAAATGTGATGGAATTAAAAAGAGATGGTGATTTATTTTAAATTATCCAACAGTTTCTCAAGGGAATAATACTAGTGACAATACAGGAAAAGCCCAATCCGATGAGCACCTCTGTAAACTTCTTATTGGGGTTTAAGTGAGAATATGCAAAGGCAGTCACTAAATAGTCTTCAGTGACAATCAGTTCATTCACACACACACTTCTTGGCTGTCTCTGACTTCAGATTGTTACAGCAATTTGAAAGAGATGGTCAAGGAGACCTGCTAACTTTAGCTTTCTGTTCATAGAAGAAAATGCTCTGCCTCAATTTTGCATCCAGGTATCCTTGGCTTGCCATATCTTTTATGAAGGGTTGTTGTAAGTTAGCTGTTTAGACCATATCACAAAAGTTTGCTTTCCTAGCAGTTATTTTGCTACCAATTTCTGCATGTACCTTGGATCTGCAATTTCTCACCTACTTTTAGTTAATATTAAAATTCTTTTAAAATTGGTAAAAGCTAATCAAATATTAATGAATGAAGAAGAGCAACAGTAATAATAAAAGGCTCATGTTAGATTAAGGTCAGAACCTAAATTATTCTTGACATTTTAGAAATATTATTATTTCCCTTCTGCCATAGCATGCTGTAATTATTCACAAGCACTATAGTTTTATAGTCTGATCTATGTTATGATATTATACTTTTTAAATAATACAAAATATAAGAATCAACGTTGAAGTAGTAGACTGTTCAATTTGTTTAGAAGTATGATAGGTAGGATGAATCATAGGTTTAAATAAGGTTATGTTAAAAGATATTGAACATAAATTAAAACAAGCTCTATATTCCAAAGCACCTCCTTCTTGAAACAGAAAAAAAGAATTATTATTAAATCCACAACTTTGCCCATACGTGCCTTCCATTGAGGAGGCAAAGCTAGGCAGCAAAATTAAATGTGTCATCAGTTTAGAGTCATTGCATTCCCAAAAGTCCTCCAAACACAACCCCTTCTGAGTTCCATTGACCTTTATGTGATGCCAATTTAGTGTTGAACTTTAGTTGACCAGATTCTTCTCTATAGACTTGACTCTATGCTGAATCTAACCAGTGGTTCTGATTCTTTGAACCTGTCACTTTAAGCATTACACTGAGATTGGGAGGGACTGCAGTTGTTGACTCTATTGTCAGTGCAACAGTCATCTCATGGTGTATCATTCTGATAGCCATTTGTACCAATAAATACAGGATGAAAAAGCTGTATCAAAAGTAACCTTAACCAGGTGGAAAATAATCCAGAAGACCATTATGGGAGCAAAGGTCTTTGTTTTGTAGTAAATATACAAAGTTATTCAGTCCATATGCTTGTTGGTGGTTGACAATCAAAATACGTATGTTGCTAAAGTGCACAAAAGGAAGGAGCTTGAATCACGACATTGGGGACATCTCCTTACAGATATTGACACATGACACTGCACACACTCTTGACCCCAAATATATGGTAGGTCTAGAGAGAACCCATTCTGGAGAAATGTAGGTCTCACATGCAGTAAAGCAAAAAGTTGAAGCATTGGTTAGAACAGTAGGTAGGAAATTGACCCCCATTTCATCCCTAAGATTTCATCTTAGTTTTAATGTTTCAGTGTACCTAAAAAAGGATTGAAATTTAAAACTTAGGGTCCTAAACAGTGTGATTTTGGAGCCCTTGGAGCTATAATTTTGTGCAATCTACAAAACAAATACTGCTATTAGATTTTTTTAATTATTTTTGAGTACTATCTAGGCTATATAACTTCTGTAAGTTTAGTCATGCAATCCATTTAAACTGTTTCCTAATTGCTCAGGAAAGTAATACTATTTCTGAATATTAACCTTTACAGCTATGTAAAGTTTTCTGTAACTTTCAACCATAAAATTGCAAACTTCTGTGTTTTTAGTAAACTTGTTATTTATGCAATTTCTTTTCACCTGCCATCATTTTTTGTTATACGCTATTTTATCAAAAATTACAACAGGACAGAGTTAATTGTCTTGGATCTTTTCCTAATATATGTCATTGGCTATGCCCTTATTTTCTTTTATTATTGTTTAGCTAGAGCAGCAGGCTAAATAGTGTCAGCCAAAAAAAAATTATATATTACTCTCTGTTGTATGTGCTGGCATATTTTTTGTGTAGTTATTTAATTATGGAAAAATTATATCAACATATCAAAGTATGCCAATAAATTAGCAATTTGCAGCATCTGTGTAAAAACAAAATGAGCAAGCTTTCTGCGATGAGAATTAAACCACTGGCCTGTTTGGAAATGAGGTTTATCTATCTCACAACATGAACTCATTTGGCCAAGCAAAGCCTCATTTTAGAATTCTGGTGTAAGCACAAACATTACAAATTTTTAGAATTACACTTACTTTCATGCATGCTGGTTAACATTTTTAACCACCAAGGAAGCATACCTTCAACATTTTATTTTTGTGTGTTTATGCATTTGTACCAGTGGTGGGTTTCAAAAATTGTTCGAACCTACTCTGTGGGTGTGGCCTCCCTTTGTGGGAGTGGTTTGCTGTCCATGTGACCGGATATGAAGATGCCAACGACACTTATCAGACCCACCTTAAATTACCTCACACACAGCACTGGCATGCATAAGAATATGATGTCAACTTGTTTTTTAAAAGGCCTCTTTGGTTTGCATTAAAACAACTTCAACACACGCAATGTCCTGATTGCGCCACAAACGCAGTAGTCATCCTTACCTTTCACAGAGGCACTGAGTTTTATAAATATGAGCATGATAGTGTAGAATAATCATATTCAAGGACCAGTGGTGGGTTTCAAAAAATTCTGGAACCTCTTCTGTAGGTGTGGCCTGCTTTCCGGGTCCACTGGTGGAACCTCTTCTAACCGGTTTGGTAGATTTGACGAACCGGTTCTACCGAACTGGTGCGAACTGGTAGGAACCCACCTCTGATTTGTACCTATTAGGTAGTACTCTGTGTAGTTTACAGACAGAATATATAAACCAATAAGCAAATCTTAACCTGAACAAATTAAAACCACCTAAGTTAAATTAAAACAATAAAAAAATTAGATCAAATAAAAATAGATCAAATCTCAGTAGGCATACCCAAAAACATTAAGACATTGTCTTAAGATCTTACAAAATAATGATAAAGGAAAGCCCCCATGAAATCTAAACAATAAACTGTTCCATAACCTGGCGATTTTATTTATTTAAAATATTCGTATGCTGAAACCAAACTTTGTGTTGCTCACCACCAAAAGCTAAATATTGTATACAAGCAGTAAAAATAGAAAGTAATAAAACTATTTTAAAAAATCTGTTATTACAACCAAATTTAGGCAGTGCAGCCTACAACACCTTCCTCCTACACACACACACACAGAGAGAGAGAGAGAGAGAGAGAGAGAGAGAGAGAGAGAGAGAGAGAGAGAGAGAGAGAATGAATTAGAGAATTACTAAAGATGCAATGTTAGTTACCACATGAATAGTTCAAAAATAAGATACACACTAATTAAATTATATATGCCATGTCAGAATATGAACATAAACTTATTAAAATATACACTAATACATAAATTGGATTTATTTAAATGTATTTATAGTCATTGTAGCTTAAGTTCATTGTTTTCAGAATCTTTTAAAAGTAGCTGCGTTAAGGGACAAGAACAAACCTTTGCAACAATAAAACCTATAAAAAATTATATAGATGGCTTTTAAAGTTAAAGCCCCCCCCCGCTTTAATTTATGGCCTATGTATCCTATAATGAAACTAGATATTAAAAGGATTTAGTATAGGGTGACCAGATGACCCGATTTCAGCGGGACAGTCATGATTTTTAACAATTTTTCCCGCGTCCCTCCGCCTTTTAAAAAAGTCCCGATTTTTTTCTGGCTTCATGTTGAAAGCCCAGTGGATTTGCTTAAGAAATCCTAACCGGGGCAAGACAAAAGACACCCTGTCTAAATTCCCCCTCTCTCTCTGTCTCAGTACTTTCATTGAAGATATTAAAATGTTAAAACAACAAAACGGACCTCCCCCCCCCACCACGCCGCTTTTTTACCTTATTTTATAAGAAAAAAAATGACCTAGTACCATAGAGCTGCAGGAAATGGCTAGAGAGGTCGCCAGTGTTACTTCCTGGATTTTCCAGAGGGGAGGGGCACGGAGGTTGGAGGACTGCTCAAAATGGTGGGAAAAGAAACTTTCTGGTAAGTGTGCTGGGTTTTTTTCTTTTATTTTTTAATGCATTTTAAAATAATGTAGGTTTTTAAAAATGTGCAGCTGCTGTTTTTTTATTCAAAACAATATGTGATGTGCCATGGAAAAAAATCATTAAAAAAAAACCCTGAAAGAACAAAAGGGTTTTTTTAGGGTATTTTCCTGATCAAAACTATAATTGTTTCTGCATGACACCCTTAATCACCCTTAATAGCCAACTACACTTCATTCTAAATAGTTTTATTTCCTTTATTGTATGTGATTACTCAAGTCCAAAAACTGAGTTAATTGGATAAACTCAGCTCCACAATTTACTAAATATACAGTTAAAGAAGTTTCATGTATAGTATGCTGTCTCTTAGGGTTTATTGAACATAGGAGAATAATATGAGAGGGATTTGATGTAAAATAAGCTCTTTTAATGAATTCAAAATCAACGCAGCAGACAAGACATGGGAGTGAACATAATACACACTTTAACAGTACTTTTTTTTTCTTTTAGCCATCAAATACTGCAGCAAGTGTGTCAGTAATAATAGCAAGACAGGCATAGGATTTTCCAGCCAGGTTAATTTTACTTTTTTATGATTTTGATGTTGTATTTAATTTTATCTGTATTAGAAACTTATGAAGGCTGTGCAACATTTTGAGGAGATATAGAGTATGTAAATGCATGAATACAGTAGAACCTCTGGTCACAACCATAATTTGTTCCATAACTTTGGTCGCAAACTGATTTGGTCATGAATCAAACCTAATTTTGGAAATTTGGTGCTTACAAAAAAAATGGTGCAGAAGGGGAAATCAGCAGGGGGAGGAGGGTGAAGATAGGGAATATTTTGTTCAGAAGCGTTCGTGACCAGAGGTTCTACTGTATAACATCTTCACTTAAGACTTAAGATTCACTTAAGATATAACATCTTCACTTAAGATTCACTTAAGAACTGTGGCAAGAAAGGTGGTATAGTGACCAAAGTTACAATGGCATTGAAAAAAGTGACTGATGACCATTTTTCACACTTAGCGACCATTTTCACACTTAGCGACCGTTGCAGCATCCTCATGGTCATGCGATCAAAATTTTGATGTTTGGCAACAGATTCGTATTTATGATGGTTTCAGTGTCCTGAGGTCATATAATCACCTTTTGACAAAGTCAAATGGGGAAACCAGATTCACTTATGTTACTAACTTATCAGCTGCATTTATTCACTTAAGAACTATGGCAAGAAAGGTGATATAGTGACCAAAGTTACAATGGCATTGAAAAAAGTGACTGAGCACCATTTTTCACACTTAGCGACCATTTTCACACTTAGCGACAGTTGCAGCATCCTCATGGTCACGTGATCAAAATTCGGATGTTTGGCAACAGTTACAATTTATATTTGTAAATTGTAGTTATGTTGAAATAAAAAAAACATTACAATACTATTTTTGCGTTGTATGAAAATTTTTGTTGCTCCGTATAAAATTTTTAATCAACCCCCCCCCCCAGTCAAAGGTGTCCCTCTTTACCAATCTGAAAATCTGGTCACCTTAATTTAGTAGGCTCGAATAATGAATGCGCAACAAGAAGCATCCTATCAAATCTACGAAAGAAAGAAAAGGGAATAGGTACGCCATAATTATTTTCTTTGCTGCATTTTTTTCCTGTGAGTATCTCCAGTCTATCCAGGATATTTGAAAGCTGATTGTTTAAATCAACATTGACCCAACTACACCAGCAATATTAAGATACGGGAAATCTAAAATAATTTTACTACAGATACTTCTGAAAGACAATGGGTATTTTGTTTCCAGAACATCTATATCAGATTAGAAACAAATAGGAATGAAGATGGACTAAGCATTAGTCTTTTCCCTAGGAAAGATCTTTTCTATAATTTATGAGATTTTTGGTATTTCTTGTTCTTTTAACAGCAAAAAGGCCCATATAGTTTATTAGATAAATGGATCTTTTGCCAGACGTTTATTTTTCTCTTCTTTTTTAAATAATATTACTGAGGTTTTTTAATAAACATAGTAAAAAATAATGCAAACTAACCTAAAAGAAAAAAAGTAATATGGCATGTCTAACATAATGATTTTTAAAATATACATTAACTTTGCCCTCCAAATCTCAGGTCATGTGTTACAACATCCAGTCTTTCATCCAAACTAAACAGCAAGCTGCAAAATTACAATTTTAAATTAGGTGAGATCAATCTTCCTTTTTTATTTTTCATTGTGTAGCACCTTATATTTAAGTTGCATTTTTTCCTCTCCTTGCCATACAAATGTAGATATATATTTTTCAAACTGCTTCAATTTTGTATCAGTTGTCAGAAGAGGTATTGTCTGAAACAAAAGATAGGACATTCTAGGTAGGACATTCATTTTTATTATAGAAATTCTTCCCAGCAATGACAATTGTAGTTTCTCTCATTTTAACATGTGTTTTCATTCCATGTCTTAAGATAGTTAATTTAAAATAATATACGATTCATATTTGTCATAGGGATATCCAGACATTTTACTTTCTTCTCAATCTTAAAACCCTTTTCTTCACCAGTTGTATTGGATATTCTATTTTCATGTATATCAAGCTATCTATTTCATTATTGTTAACATCTGAACCTCTCCCCACTTTTAACATCTGTAACATACATATATCTGCCACCTTGACCTTTTTATCTCTTATACAGATGTCCAGAGTACCATAGAAACTGGAGTTAATGCAGGGGTGGGATTCAGCCGTTTCAGACCGGTTTGGGTGAACTGGTAGCTCAGAGGATTAGCTGAGAGTGAACTGGTTCGCTCTGACATGGGCCCACCTGCCTGCCTTGCACTTTACTTACCTATATCCTCTCAGCTGATTAGCGCAACAGAGCGGATTGCCACGCCTCAGCTGCGTTACTCCCCAAGGAGTAATGTGGAAGATAAGTTTTGGTAAAACTGCACACACATACGTGCACGCGAGCAGGAAACACGCGATCACCAAACTGGTTGTTAAACCAGCAGGATCCCACCACTAAGTTAATGAGATATTGTCTCACTTACATTACTAAAGTCTCCTGAAGTTGTTTCAGAGCTGTAGCCCAATGCTTGATTTGAAATGAAATTCACTACTTTATAAAAGAAAGGTTTCATTCCTCTTGTTGGATAACCTCCTCCCTGGCCTCATATAATTACTTTGTATAAAACTCCTGGAGGTGGGCTGCTGTGATTTTGGATTAATGTATTAGCCAAATTGAAAGAAAATTGGCAGTGATCACTATGTATGAAGAACCTACTCTTGATAAGAAAAATGAATTGATACTAATTTTCCACAAATATAAATTGTCAGTCAGAATTATTATGCATTCTGTTATGAGCCATTGAGATTACAGACATTTGCGTTGTTGTTGTTTTTCTTCTCAGCCACCATACATTTCTTTTAACTGACTGCTTGAAATTACAAAATTTGCAGATTGGTTTCATTCTTTGCACCTGTCCTTAATCATAGTGACATTGGAAAAATGCTCTCTCCTGGAGAATGTTTCACAGCATAGATTTCAAAGGTCATTAATGATTCATTGGGGTTTTCTTTTTTGCTTCTGGCATGCAGCGATTTCACAGAAGCAACTATTTGCTGTGGAAAATATATCTTGGCTTTAGAGCCACTGAATATGGTTGAAAGAAATGCCTTCATTTTTTCTGCTTTATCTCTATATTTATTGCTAAAATATAAAAGTACAGGGGAAATAGGGAAAAAAAATGAAATAAAAAAGAAAATGAAAAAGCACGGGAATAGAAAAAACCCTTCTAGATTTCAATTAAGAAAATATAATGAAAGACAAAAAGTAAATTTTATATCCTTTTCTACTATTTCTATCTCCAACCATGGACCACAGTTTAGACATTTGAACTTTGTATCAAACATTAGTAGTTGTTAGTTTTTTAATCTTAAAAACCAATGCTCAGATGAATTTGTTTGTTTGTTTGTTTGTTTCTATTATGTTAAAATGATCCTTCCTAGTTATGGTGTTTCCAACATTTCTGTTATATGCTTGATCCATCTTGGAAATTGCAAATAGAGTTATATGGTATTCTACCTATAGTATATAGAATTTTTTCTTAAACTAATTTGGAATAAATTGTATTGATTTTTCCCATAGGTCTTTTCTTTGGTCTATCAGAATGACTGCTCTCAGATTTTGCATCCATTTTTCATACAGTTTATACCTACATTCTAGTAAATGAACCTATTGTGTATAATAATGAATTAATTGAGTATTACTGGCATTTTGTGACCCATGTCTTATCTGTTTTAGGTGAAACCTCTATTTTTACTTGATTTATTGTTAAGTGAACGATACAATACAATAGCAGAATTGGAAGGGACCTTGGAGGTCTTCTAGTCCAACCCCCTGCCTAGGCAGGAAACCCTATACCATTTCAGACAAATGGCTATCCAACATCTTCTTAAAGACTTCCAGTGTTGGGGCATTCACAACTTCTGGATTGATTGATTGATTGATTGATGTGCAATCAAGCAGGGCTGATTTTTAGTGACCACATACTTAGCTTTTTCAACGACAATCTGTCCATAATCTGATCCTTCAAGCCTTCCAATAGTGCCCCCATTTTCACTGTAATTGAGTTTATCCACTTTGATGCTGGTTTCCTCTTTTTTCCCACTTTTTCCGGTATTAAAGTCTTCTTCAAAGAACTGGAAACAACTCTCACTAAATCAATTATGACCACCTAAAATGTGCACTGGTTATCTATCTGGGCTTTGAAATATAGAATATAAATATTCTACTTCATTAATGTTATATGAAGAAACACTTATCTTCTATCTTCTTCAATATAGTAAACAAATATGTGCATATGTACACTGACCATTGAGAAAGGCTATAAGTGCCATTCTCTTCTACTTTTGGATCTAGACTGCTTAGAAATATTCTGAAATAGGCAAACTGTACCCTCTAATTATTTTAGAACATAATACCATTGGTGGTGATCAGCAATAAGTTCTTAGGTGGGAGATACATAGGATGAACTCTGTCATTTTCATTTATACTGCAATATTTTTCTTAATTTCCTAATAATTCTATTATTTATCCTGGCCAGGGCCAAACTACACTACCAAGAATTACTTATTGCTTGTCTCCCAATTATTAATTGCATTCCCTCTGAAACTCTTTTTCAAACTTCCTGCCAAGAGCAATTTTGACTTCTTAATTCCTACGACATCCTAAAGAAGAATGTAGCAGACACCTGGAAGACCCTATCTTTGTTCTGTCTACTGTTCTGTATGTTTTTACCTTCTTTTCTTCTTGTTGCTTGCAATATTGGCTAAAAAGTTGCTATTATTCATTCTTGAGTATGATGACGATTCCTATTTATTTGAGCATCCTGTCCATCTTTCAAGACACTGACATTTCAACATTTGTCTTTCACACTGCAGCTTCCAAGTCATCTGCTACAATTTTTAACACAAAGATGGAAAATTGCATATTACTTTCGCAAAAGGTTTTATTTCCAATGATACATTAACTGTGTCTGCAAATGAATATGTGTTCCTTTTTTTATCTTGTAAAGTAATGAACGAAAGGTTTGCACAGCACTGAAAAAACAATTCATTTTGTAATGGAAACAAACAGCTGTGTCTGCTTGGTAAACTGAAATGGTAGCAAGATTCACCCCCTTCTTTCCTTGAATTTCAGCTGAGAAACAAACTACAGGATAGTAACTGTCTATTGTAATAAAGGACAGTGAATTGCATGTGAATGATAGATGATGCTAAAGTTGCAATGTTGTCTCACATATGAGTCTGAGAAATATGACAAGATGATATACATCAGGTCATGAAGAGTCAGAAGTGACTGAATAAGTGAACAATAATAACAATGCTTAAAATGCAGACCAAACAATATTCTCTTTAAACGCTATTAAAGCTATAAAATAAGTCAGATTTTTGTGAGAGATTATATGTTATCAGGAAGCTGATTATGTCAGCTTTCTGAAATAACAACAACAAATAACATATCTTGTTAATGCTTGTCCCAGAGGTGAGTCATTTGGGGAAAGGATTGCTTAGAGTTAGAAAACTAAAGTGATTTACAAAAATATCTGAGAAGGAAAACAGCCATGAGGCCATGAGGGACTGTGAGGTGTATGGCATCTAGTTGGGCTGTGACAAATAGAAAGAAATGGGAAGAGAGAAAGTGATGGGAACAGATAATGAGGTAAGAAAAAAAACAAAGAAAGGACTGAATTCAACTTATTTCTGACAGTTAATCTTGTTTCTGTTAGGCAGTATCGATTAGCAATATTTTTTATTCTTCTTTATCATTTGAGAATAATTTAAAAATTATTAGCATGCCAAAATGGCTAACATGGGTTACATTTCCTTAGCTTCTGCTATTTGCTGAATAGCATCAACTCTAAGGATTGAAATTAATCTTTTACTTATTCAAAAAGAATAAATTATATGATTATTTTGGCTGCAATTATAGTTTATTTCTATCAACCTTCCCCAAACTCCACAATCTTTGCTCAATTTAACATAGACTTCTACAGATACAAAACTTAAATGGAAGTTTAAGAAATTGCATGAAAAATCTTCAAATCTAGGGGGGGGGGCGACAAAAATAGAATTGCCATTATTTTTAAGTTCATATGATTTATTTATTCATGCATTCATTCATTCATTGCAATTTTCATTCCTGCTGTTCATTTGGAAATCAGGAAATAATATAGGAAGCCTGCCTTGTTACACAGCTGAAATTAATATTGTAATTGGTGTATGGAGCTTTAAAATCAGTTTACTTTTTGAAAGAAAAGCATCTAATCTGAGGTTTAAAATCATGTATTTATAATTCATAGTCGTTAGTAAATATCTATATATAAAAGCAAACATGGCTTTTTAGTTAAATAGTTAAAAATATAATTAGCAAAACAGTCAACAATTTGAATCAAAACTTTCAGTATCCTTATTTACTATTTATGATCTTTATTTGTGTTCTGTGTTTTTTTCTAAATTTTATTCAGGAAAATTCAGCTTTATTTTTTTATCACAGAGATATAGGTTGATAATTATGCCTGTTGAACTATCTCTATTTGAATAAAATCAATCATGCCTTTCCTATAATGAAATTCCTTTTGGCATAGGAAGGTGGCAAATATAATTTCAGTTCTTATCGAAGCTTCTGCATAGCCTTATAGCTTACTCCTAAGAATTACATGAGACATTGAATTCCAATTAATACTAGTCAATTGTACTTTGAAGTCATATGAAAACACAAATAGGACAAATTGTTTTCTGCTACAATAGGAAAAAGACACTGGATAAATGGAAATTGCTCATGTTTCACTATTCATTGGATGCTTAATTAAAAATCTTTCTTAAAATGAGAACTATTTTGAGCCAATTTTAATACTTATGTAATGAAATCATCAAATTACATTTAGAAGGCTAGAATTTTTCTTAATGTGTTATTGAGTCCTTTTGTCTTCTTTTTCAGAGATTGATTCATTTATATATCACTGTGATAGACCTGTATGATGCTTTACTAACAAAATTTTATTTATGCATTCAAGTTAGTTGACTCCTGGAAATTTCCCTCTGCAGTTTTCTTGGCAGCATATTCTGGAAGAGGTTTGCCCTAGCATTCTTTCTAAATTTGAAAGAAGTGACTGGGTCAACATAACTGGCTTTCGGGCTAAGATGTCTCTTGGTTTTTGCTTTGATGCCTTAACCACTACTCTAATAGTTCATGTTACAGGTGCCTTGGAAGCTGATAAATGGAGAACCTGCTGCACAAAATATCTATGTGTACAGTAAATCTTACACTGTGATCTTAATATTATTTCATTAGTGTAAGAGTAAGCAACCTGGTGCCTATAGCCACTAAAAGTCCATAGAACCTCCTTAAGGATAAGCTTCTGAATTAAGGTATGCATTGTAGAATCAGTAAGTCAATTAGTCCATCAATAACAAGTTGATGCAAAGCAAGATGCCAGTTTATGTTATCATTTTTTAATCTTCATTCATTCATTCATTCATTCATTCATTCATTCATTCATTCATTCATTCATTCATTCGTCTTACCTTACCACCCATTTTATAAAACATAACTCTGGACTGCTCACAGCAGGAATAGAAAACCACTAAGGAAACAATAAAATCAGAATCTGGTATCATAACAATACAACTATGATGCAACCAACAGCACCACCTTCTTTTTTTCATTTTATTTAATGTCTTCTTATTCTAGCATTTTGTTCATTTTAAATTCCATTTTATATCAGTTGTAGAAAAGTATAAACCTGAATATCTGCACATATTTTCATACTCATTTTCCTTTGCGTCAATTTTATTGCACAATGCACATGCCTTTTGCAATCCATTTTTCCTGAAATCTTTTTTTGTGCACGTTTCCAATATTTATGTAAGTCACACATACTTTTTTTAAAAATTATGGTTGAATCCAAAATTTTTAAAATATGAATTTTAGTATGTAGGATATGCAACATATGAATCATATATAGCTTAGGGCCATGATGGTGAACCTATGGCACATGTGCCAGAGGTGGCATGCAGAGCCATCTCTGTGGGCACACATACTGTTGCCAGCTGCTTTTCTTGTTTTTGATGTGTGCATGGCCAACTAGTCTTCACATGTGCTGGAGCACCAGAAACCCCAAAACCAGGTGGCCAGCACCACTGGCCAGCTGGTCTTCAGGTTTCCAGCACTGCGGTGCATGTGTGCACGTTCCAGTTTTGGCACTCAGTGCTGAAAAGGTTCACCATCACTGGCTTAAGGACTGTGAATTGGGTAAATCTTCCTGTACATGAGAACTATCAGTGCTCCACCCGTTTCATAGCATACATAATATATAACTAGTAGTTCGATATTTAATGCCTAACCCGCATCTTTGCTGCAGGAATGTTACTATGATTTGAAGGGAAGTCAAACTATGAATGATTACGTCATGGTACATTACACAGATCACAGCAAGTTATTTGGAAACAAACACATTAGAGCAAAATAAAAATATTGATTGTGGAGTGAAATCCAAAATTGGTTTTGCTGGTAACTCAAGAACTGAAATATATAACAAGGACTTTTTATTTTAGAAAATCTTAAGGCATAATAACTTCTGGCGCTCCTAGGATAAAGGAGACATTTGATAATGGAATGAATGGCTTAATAATGGCTCCTGAGATTCAGTGCTGCAGTAAATATTATTATTATGGGTGATTAGAGATCAAGATTAAAATACTTTGCACATAATGGAAAAGTGATATGCTTTAAGGGCACACTGCCAATCTTACAAATAGAGTCCATTGTCAGCAAAATGAACATACCTAGGGTTTCCATAGCTTTGACATTTTTCTTAGTGATACAACTGAAGAACTGGCTGGAGTTCAAATGTCAACAGTGGACATAAATCAGTGTTGTGACTGCTGGATGAAATTGTTCTATAATAGGTATTTGTGATCCAATGCAGTTCAAAATTTCCCATAGATTTAGTGTGTGTGAACATTCAATATTACTGAAATGTTTAATTTTAAAAGACCAAGAGTTAACCTCTTTTGGGGAATGCCATGCCATGTTTTTTGCACTGATTTAGTTACTCTTGGAGGGAATAAAAGCTAGAAATAGTAGATTATAGAATCCGTCTGGAAGGCTCAAAGAAGACTGATAGAATCCAACTAACAATATATTGTACTTTACCTCTTAAACCTAACCCTAAATAAACAATCAGGATAGTCAATTGTCTCAATATATACTTACAGAGAATTATCTTAGACTTAATTAAAGCCCATCAGTGAGCTTCCATAATTATAATCAATTTCCCATAATTATAAACAAATCTTCCTTTAGTGTAACATAATCATATTCATTTCTTGCACATGCATATTGTAAGGTGATGGTTCTCAAACAATCCCAAAATCCTGACAAAAGCTCAACACCTAGGAGAAAATGAATAAAAGTAGGAAATGCAGCAGTTATATACTTAATAGGAGCAACCTCATAGAGTTAAGGGCACTGAATTCTTATTAAAAAGCTTCTGTGTTTCATCCTTTGAATCTATTTGCTAGCAAGTTAACAAAAGGACTAGCTGAAATGTCAGTGTGGCGGATGAGAAAGAATATGTGCAAATCAGTTTTAGTTGTTCAACCCATGCTCAGGATTGATGTCTTATTTAAATAGATCTGAAATTATATCAGTGCTGACAGTACAAGAAAGTGGCAGTAAAATATCAAGATCATCTGCCCGTCCCATGTCTGAATCAAACCTGTCACTTAGTTTATGGCAGGCAGACTCACTATGTAGCAGAGAATCTTAAGCATTATACTAATTTGCTAGGTATTTGCACATTCTAGTTTAGAAAAGAATTTGTTATTGCAGTACCTCTCAAAAGTTAGTAAAAAATATTTCTACTGATTTATCATCTGAAAAAGAAACTGGATACCCATGGGTTGAAATAAGTTGCCCCAAACCATGAAACAAGGCCAATCCTTTGTTTACACAAAGCCTAATTCTATTATTATTACTTGATGGGTGGATAAATATGCCAAATCCAGTTGAACATCAGGATGACTGTGCAATGAACCATAATAATGTCCAAAAAGTCTGTTCAGTGGATAGCAATATCACTTAAACTTATATATCGCTTCATAGTGCTTTGCAGCCCTCTCTAAGGAGTCTACAGAGTCTGCCTATTGCCCCCAACAATCTGGGTCCTCATTTTATCCATCTCAGAAGGATGACGGCTGAGTAAATCTTGAGCCGGTGAGATTTGAACTGCTGAACTGCAGCTAGCAGTCAGCTGAAGTAGCCTACAGTACTGCACTCTAACCACTGTGCCACCTCGGTTCAAGGTACTTGGAAACAGGAGAAGAGAGAGAACTGGAGAAAAATCACAAAATACAAAGACCTGCAAATAGCAATAGTATAACTATAGCAAAAGAAAGCAAAGTTTAATAGTAATAGGTTTAGGTTTATTGGACTTATATGCTACCCTTCTCACAAAGGACTCAGGTTGGCGTACAATATAAAAAACACATATTACAAAAGTTAAAAGAAAGATTAAATAGAATATCCCAAAAAAACAATAGACATTTACAATGAAATTTAGAAATTAAATTAAAATTAACAATTAAAATTGATACTTTATTTTATTCAGACCAGGCCGGCTTGCTGGAAAAGCCAACATTTTAGGGCGTGCCGGAAGGACCAGAGGTCGGGAATTATGCAAAGCTCTGGGGGCAGCTCATTCCAAAGGGAAGGCGCTCCCACAGAAAAGGCTCTCCCCCTGGGGGTCACCGGCCAAAACTGCCTGGCTGATGGCACCCTGAGGAGGCCAACTCTGTGGGATTGTACTGGACGGTGGGAGGCTACCAATGGCAGTAGGTGGTCTGTTTATGGGTATCTTCCTCTTGCTTGCACTGGGCTTTGAGTTCTTCCAGCTTCTTAGCCACTGCCCTTTTCTTAATTTTGCCTCCTGCCATTTTTTCCTCTCAGACCTTCTCATTCGTCTCTTCATGTTGAGTCAACTTTTATTCAAGTCATATTTTCTTTTCCTCCTCTAACTGCTCTACTTGCTCCTGAGCCTGCAACACCTGAACACACCTTCGGAGGTGCTCTTCACATTTACATTTCATCTCCTCTAATTGTCATTTCTTTTCCTCCTCCATTTTCATTTTTCTTTGTTGCTTGGCTTTTTCAAAGGTGCTTTTTCAAGAGGCAACTGGACTTTCTTATTTTTTTTCTTTTGAAGATGTTTTGCTTCTCATCCAAGAAGCTTCTTCAGCTCTGACAGGATAGTGGGTAATGGAAGGATTTATATTCTTTGCAGACAACAGGTAATTTGCAACCTTTTAGAGGGTCATTGAAGTACTTGGATGTTTAGCTGTGTTCTCAAGGTAGTGCTGCTGGTTCTTGTAGTCTGCAATTTTTCTTCTGGAAGTCCATTCCTACTCCTACACCATTCCAAGGGTGTTCATCCCAAATTGTACAGCTAAAAGACTGTAGAGTTTCTCAGTCATCCAGATCATGTTTATCCCAAAGGTGCTTTTTTAGGAGGCAACTGGACTTTCTTGTTGTTGTTTTTTTGAAGATGTTTCACCTCTTCAACAACCCTCTAAAATTACCAGCTGTCTACAAGAAATATAAATATAAGTGGACAAAACACTTGAATACCATTAGCATCACTGGTATCCTATAGCTTTTCTGAAGGCAAATTTAATCTTCACGTGCCTCATTTGCATATGGAATGTTTTGCTTTTTAACCCTTGGTTAGCTCTTAAAAGGTGAAAAATTCCTTATGCAAAGGAGGCTCATAGTTCTCTAGCCTCCTCCTATTAACTTAAGCTGACCAGATTTTCAGATTGGAAAAGAGGGACGCCTTTGACCGGGGGGGGGGTGTTGATTAAAAAAATTTTTTTTTGTCAAAAGGTCACCCCAGGACACTGAAACCAGCATAAATATGAATCTGTTGCCAAACAAAATTTTGATCACGTGACCATGAGGATGCTGCAACGGTCGCTAAGTGTGAAAAATGGTCATCAGTCACTTTTTTCAATGCCATTGTAACTTTGGTCACTAAATGTTTTCTTTCCCCCTCCCCGAGACTCCTCACTTCTTCCTTCATTCCTCTTGCTTATCTACCTTCACCTTATCCGTCTTCTGCTCTTTCCCTCCCTTCCTTTCTCCTTCCATCCTCTCTTCTTTCCTCACTCACTCCCTTCCTCCTTTTCTCTTCCTTCCTCCTTCCATTCTTTCAGCTTCATTTCTTTTGCCTATCTACCTTCTCTGTCTTTTTGCTCTTTCCATTTCTCTCTTCCTCTTCGCTTCTGTTCCTTCCTCCCTCCCTTCTTTCCTTTCTAGTTCCATCTTTTCTTCTTTCCTCTCTCCCTCCCTTTTTCTTTTTTCCTTCCTTCCTCTTTCCTCTTGCCTATCAACTTCATCCTCTTTGTCTTTCTGCTCTTTCCCTCTCTTCCCCTTTTCTTCCTACCTCCTTCCCACTTTTCTCCCTCCCTTCTTCTTTTTCTTCTTTTTTTCTTCAATCTTCCTCCTTCTCCTCCCATTCTTTCTCCTTCCATCCATCTTTTCTCCTTCCATCTTCTCCCCCCTCCCTTCTTCTTTTTCCTTCCCCCCTCCCTCCCTCCTTCCTTCCTCTCCTTCCCTTTCTCGCACACAGGAAGGGGAGGGGAGGCTTTCTAGTCGCTTTCACAGCATAATTTCTTTATCTAACTTTTAAAAAACAGTGTGCAAATCAAACTTGAGATTTTCGTAACCTGCGAAGCACCAAGTTATTATCTTCTGTTGTTACAAATTCGCAGCTACTCCATTCTTTCCGATAGGGAACTGCATTTCCCAAGATGCCTCAGGTCCTCAAAGCGCTGAACGCGGTTTTGCAATTGACTCCAGCGAGGCCTGGTAGCCGCCGGCTGGGGTGGCTGTCAAGGCGCTGACAGCGGAGCAGACGCGCCGTTTGTTACTGCTTCCAGCAATCGAGACGGACGAGGGAAGAGGCGGTGGCGGGAAGCAACCAAGCCTTGCAGACTCGCTTCCCACCGCAGCACAGGGGCCACACAGGCGTGATTGCTTCCCACCCGGAGGTGGCGGCAAGAGCAGTGCGTTGTTGTTGGTCCATGGCTGGAGCCGGGCAGCGACTGTAAGGACTGCTCGGGCGAGGTGCGGAGGAAGAACGGAAGGTCCCCAACGCCCGCGATGACGGCTCCAGCCATGGACGAGCAGGCTGGCCCCAACAACAACAACGCGCTGCTCTTGCCGCCACCTCCGGGTGGGAAGCAACCAAGCCTTGCAGACTCGCTTCCCACCGCAGCACAGGGGCCGCACAGGCGTGATTGCTTCCCACCCGGAGGTGGCGGCAAGAGCAGTGCGTTGTTGTTGTTGGGGCCAGCCTGCTCGTCCATGGCTGGAGCCGGGCAGCGAGTGTAAGGACTGCTCGGGCGAGGTGCGGAGGAAGAACGGAAGGTCCCTAACGCCCGCGATGACGGCTCCAACCATGGACGAGCAGGCTGGCCCCAACAACAACAACGCGCTGCTCTTGCCGCCACCTCCGGGTGGGAAGCAACCAAGCCTTGCAGACTCGCTTCCCACCGCAGCACAGGGGCCGCACAGGCGTGATTGCTTCCCACCCGGAGGTGGCGGCAAGAGCAATGCGTTGTTGTTGTTGGGGCCAGCCTGCTCGTCCATGGCTGGAGCCGGGCAGCGACTGTAAGGACTGCTCGGGCGAGGTGCGGAGGAAGAACGGAAGGTCCCTAACGCCCGCGATGACGGCTCCAGCCATGGACGAGCAGGCTGGCCCCAACAACAACAACGCGCTGCTCTTGCCGCCACCTCTGGATGGGGTAGATTGATGGGGTATTTTAGAATTCAATCAGCGCAATAACAACTAAACAGGCAGGCATGCCAAGTGGCACAGGACAGGCAAGAATTTACCAGGGGCTTTTTAATTAGGGGTGGAGGGAGATGGACCTCAATTCAGGACCGCGTGAGGGAGTCCTGTTTTTTCAAGCAAGAATTCTCAAAGAGCAGTTGCTGCCGCGAACGAAAAGCAGTTTTTAACCCCAAGCGCGATGCCACGAATGTCACTATTTCCATCCAAGCCGCCACCACAATCCTTGCAAGCCGGCAAGAAAGCGGAAGCAAGAAGAAAAAAATACATGAATAACCACCCTCCCAAGCAGCCGGAGCTTGCAAATGGCGACGTTGCAATGAGGGTCGTACTCCTGACCCTCTAAAACTCTCGGGAAACTCCTTCGCAGCCACGGGGGGGGGGGGATCACAGGAGCAGCCCCACTGGCGGGAGAACGATGGGACGGCTGCGAAAAGGCACAAGGGGAGGGGGAGATTGACAGCAAGGGTTCGTCCCGCCGCTCGCCTTAAAGTTCTCGCCTAGCCAAACTCTGGGGTTGCAGCCGCTGCTCGCCATTCCCTCAACTCAGAGTACGGAGCGCGCGCAAAACCCTGCCAGGCGGGACTCCCCGCAAACCTCTCGCATATTCCCCCCCCTGCTTGCTCCGTCTTACCAGATTTTGGGGGGTATCTGTAGAGGAAATTGGACGGGACATCCACCTCTTCCACTCCGGCGTTCTGCCGGCTGGTGAGCGCTCCCATGCTTCAGGCACGGCGGCAGAGGGTATCCGGGGTTGCAGAGGGGGGCAGAGAGGAGGGGGGTGCGTCAGCTTCCCAGTTCGTGGCAGACCTTTTCTAGCCAGCTCAAAGGACTTCCCCGGACTTGCTTTGCTGAGCAGGGGCTTTAGTAGAAAGGAAAGCAACTTCAGAGCTGGTATCGGGCCAGCAAAGGCTTCCCACTGCCGGCATGACTTTGAAGTGCGGCTTTCCTTCCACGCGGGCCGACATGGAAGGCAAGCCAGCCCTTCAAACTCATGCTGGCACTTAAGTGTGCCCCTCGGCTGCCATTCAGCGAAAGATGTTTCGCTGAATGGCGGGCGAGTTCTAAACTGCCGGCATGACTTTGAAAGGGCTGGATTGCCTTCCGCGCGGGCCGAAGTGGAAGGCAAGCGGCAAGCCAACACTTCAAAGTCCTGCCGGCAGGCAGGGCTGGAGCGAGCGTGCTCCGTCCCGGTGGGTGCATGAGCGGGGCACTTTTCCAGCGCTCCTGTGCCTGGAGAGCTCCCTCTGCATATGAGCCCGGGATCCGCCATTTGCGCTCCCTTCCTCTGCCTCGCCACCCGCCTTCCCTATCTAGGGACTCCTCCAGCAGAAATAGCAGAGTCGCGTCGAGCGCCGCTCTGCCTTTCTCTGTGCTCTTCCCGCCCGGACGCCCAGAGCCTCCCAGCCCGCCCGGCCCGGGGTGAGTCAACTGCAGTGCAGCGGGTGGCGATCCCGCCACCCCCCCCTCACTCGCCCCGCCCGTCACTTACTCTGAGTTCGGAGAAGAAGCGGCGGCCCCAGGTGGCACTTTTCGCAGAGGTTTTTCCACAGCTTGTCCGGAAGTGGAGCTGGAAAGGCGAGCTCGCTCCCCGCTCACTCGCTACGCTACCCCGCCCTTGCGAGCGGCAACGGATGGGCGGGGGACTCATGCGGCATGCTAAGCGGACTCCAGCCAATCAGTGAGCTGGCTGGGATGGAAAACTTTAAGCATGCCGCGGTTTTCCATCCCAGCCAGCTCACTGATTGGCTGGAGTCCAGGCCAATCCAATCTGTGAGCGGCAGGCTGGGCTGGCTTAAATTTGTAGGTAGGAGGTAGGATAGAGAACAGAACAATGAGCCAGCCCAGCAAGCTAGCAGCTGATGGGCGGGAGCTGCGAGCGCCAAAAAAAGCGTGCTTTTTAAAAAGGCGGGCGGGACGCGGGAAAATGCGTTGGAAGGCGGGTGTGTCCCGCCAAAAGCGGGACGTCTGGTCACCTTATATTAACTGCACTAAGGAGACTCGGGGTCACTGTGACTTAGAGTCTGGGAGCAACTACCTTGGCCTTTTTAATTATTTTAAAAATAATTTCCTTTTCCTCAGGAGATTGGTGAGGCCCTGCCTCCCCTGCCTCTAGTGACTGCACGTCACTGATGGGAGGAAATTATTAGGTTTAATAAATGCCTTCACTCTCTCAGCGTACATATTCTGCTTGATATGAATAAATTTGTTAGTTTTAGCATGTAAAGCTGTTTGCTGTCAATTTTATCTATCATGGAACTTTGGCTTGTTTAAATCATTTTCCAAATAAATCACAATGTGTGAGTTCGCATAACACTTAGCCATAAAACTTTTATTAAAAATAAATATTTTTCATATTGTAAATTCCAACATGTTTTGTCAGAAGTGAATGCCATCTGTTCATCTGCTTTTTTTTTGAGAGATGAATTTGCAACTTTTTTTATATAAATGAGACAGAATGTTAAAACATTTGAAAGTGAAGCTGACAGCTTGATCCATCCATAGTAGAATTAATGCAGATTTATATTTTAAACCTAACCTGAAAATCTGGTTAGGAACGCCATCAGTTAAAACAGAACAGAAAAAAGCACCTTTTGATAATATGCCAATTAAAAGCACCGAGCAAACTATAGTTATAAATTTAGCTGACATAGGAATGAAGATACCCACAGTAGAAGAAATAATTTTTTAAGGACGCTTCAACAGTCAATCACTAGATACTGCTGACAGTTGCTATACATTTAGATCAGGGGTGGATTCCAGCAGTCACTACTGCCGGTTCCCTCATGGGCACGCTGCACATGTGCGCTTGATGCATGCTGTGCGTGCATGTGCAGTGCAATAAAAGTTGCTCGCAAAAAACAAGACAGAACCAGTTTAGGACGTGGCGGGCTGCCAAACTGGTCTGAACTGGTAGGAACCCACCACTGATATAGATGTATCCTGTAAGTGGAATGAGTGAGGATATACTGTAACATGCATCTCACGCTCTCTCTCCTTTCCTCCCTCTCCCCCCACCCTCCTCGGATAGTCTGATAATAATATCATTAATACTATATTGCAATCTCATAATCAGGACAAGTTGTATGTGGCTGGTTATGAAGGAGAAAATTACATGTGTTTCCAAAATGTGATTGGTTCATTAATGGATAAAATATGCCTGCAGGGAAACACAGACATAGAAACTTCTAACTTGCTTGCAACTGATTTTGAGTACTGAATTCATATTGGAAGGAATCCCAATGGTGGATCGTAAAATGAAGAAATGGTATTAGACATTTGTTTTCTACCAAGGTTTCTATGTTGCTATTAACTTAACATAGCTAGAAGACATCATTCTGTTAAGAGTGAATAAACTCTTACTAATTCCTGATACCTCTGGGTTCTCTGGAGTTCAGAGGATAGATATTTAGAGGAAATAAAGAAAAGGCAAATTGTGTTCTGAAAAGATGTGCTGTATTTTATATATATAAAATGTGAAATAAGTGGTAGATAGAATGGCAAATGAGAGGAATGTATCATAAAACTCTAGAATTGGAATGGGCAACACTCTTAACTTTTCAATTCTTACATTCAATCATTGGAAAAACCTGGCATCATTAAGAAACAAAAAGGCTGCCTTTTCCAGAATACTTAGATGTTTAAACATAATCAGCTAAAAGTATAAAATTATAGTTACCTGTTATGACAAAGCCATTTGACAGTGAGATGGGGGGCATATAAATTTAATAATAAATAAAATTATAAAATTATAGTAAGTTTTAAGAGGGAATCAATCTGTTCTCCAAAGAACCTATAGGGATGTTCCGACAGGCCTGGGGCTGATGAGTTCCTGCCCCTGCTCGAATGGTGTAGCTGTTGATTGTTTTTAAAATTGTGGTGTTGTGTTGTTCGTTGTCTTTCTTTTTTTCCTGTTTGTTTCCCCGCCCCCCCTGACTTGGTTTGTGAGCCGCCCTGAGTCCCTCTGGGAATAGGGCTGCATAGAAATACAATAAAATTGGGGGGGGGGAATCGAAACCTGAAGGCAAGACAAGAAGCAGTGGACAGAAATTAATCAAGGAGAAAAGCAACTGAGAACTAATGAGAAATTTCCCAATAGTTGGAACAATTAATCACTGGAAGTTTTTAAGAAGAGATTGGACAACCGTTTGTCCTGGTTGTCCAATGGCCTGAGCAGAGGGTTGGATTAAAAGGCCTCCAAGATCCCTTCCAACTCTCTTATTCTGTTAAATACATAGAGAATAGCAGTAATATTGCAAACAATATTTTACTCCTATCACTGTAAAGCAAAACAAAACCTAATGTTATCACTAGAGAAGCTATCCCAGTAATTCAGATTTATTCTCAAAAAGCCCAGGATTGCATTTCACTAATGAACATGTAAAATAAAATATATTCTTAGGCAACAAAATGCTATGTGTTTTCAAATAGAATAAAATAAAAATTCTTTTCATACTGTAATAAAGTAATACAATGAAAAATATTATTGTACACTCAGAAGAAAATATACCGTCCTAACCACAGATATAAGCAAACCGTGCATGATTTCATGGCCAGTAGCATGGCCTCAATGTATATGTTTGCAAGCCATTCCTTTTTCCTGGACTTGCCTCCTTCTCCTCCTACCTGCAGGAACAAGGGGCCTTTCCCATCTACAGCAAGTACCATCCATGTTCCTTCTTCCTGCTGCAATGTGGCCACAACATGCTAGCTTGTTTCCCTGCACCTCTCTCTCTCTCTCTCTCTCTCTCTCTCTCTCTCTCTCTCTCCCTCTCTCTCTCTCTCCCTCTCTCCCTCCCTCCCTCCCAAACATAAATTGCTATCCCAGTGTTAAGTGCCAGTAGACACTTTGGAATTAAATATCTCCTAAATTGAATAGATAAATAAACGTCATTGGTTAAAAAGCAATAATTTTTATGTATTTCATTTTTTAACAGAATATTTATACTACGGTGTTTGTATTTCAATCAAACAAATATAAACAATTTAGAAAAGCTTTACAAAAACACCTTAAGAATAAATCACCTACCAGAAGATGGAAAACATTACATATAAAACAAATCAAAATCAAGAACTGCAACAAAACAGCAGTAGGCAGCACAGATATACATCTGTTTATGCATCAATTCCCCAATCACTGAATGCCTGCTTAAAAACAACCAGCTTTAAGATAAGAGACTAATTTTATTTATGAATATCAACAGTCAGATCGATGACCTTAGAACAGTGTTTCTCAACCTTGGCAACTTGAAGATGTCCAGACTTCAACAGGCTTCGCTGTCTGGGGAATTCTGGGAGTTGAAGTGCGGACATCTTCAAGTTGCCAAGGTTGAGAAACACTGCCTTAGAAACTATGCAGTGACACTTAAAAAATGTTTTAAGCCAATGAGTTGAGGAAATTATTTTAAAAAACCCTCTTAAACTGGTGTCTCCCTAACTCCTTGATGTATAATAGGAAGGGGAGAGAAAACACCAGCTTTTAATATTCTATTGCTATAGCCTGTATCAACAAAGTACAGTTCCAATCAAATTTGTATAATCAATTTCTTATCCCAGGTTATCTTAAAGGACTAAACATTGAGGCAACTGATTTCTACTGAAGGGATACAGTAGAAAGCATTTATTTTTGTTTTCCCTTCTCCTGAATCCTTGGTGGACTGTTAGTATTTTCTCCCCCAGCATGACTTAGATGGACTGATTCTACTAGGAGCAGAAGATGCTCAGATGTTCAGGTCCAAGGCCATGTAGGCCTTTATAAATGATTACCACTTGGAATAGGATTCAGAAACAGTAAAATACATGCAGATATAGAGCCGAGGTGGCGCAGTGGTTAAATGCAGCACTGCAGGCTACTTCAGCTGACTGCAGTTCTGCAGTTCGGCTGTTCAAATCTCACTGACTCAGGGTTGACTCAGCCTTCCATCCTTCCGAGGTGGGTAAAATGAGGACCCGGATTGTTGTTGGGGGCAATATGCTGACTCTGTAAACCGCTTAGAGAGGGCTGAAAGCCCTATGAAGCGGTATATAAGTCTAACTGCTATTGCTATTGCTATTGCTAATCAACATATCTAAAATATAATATGGCTGGCATTTTCTAATACATCATTAATAGTTTCACTATAAGTAATTAAAGCTTGTAAGACATTTTATTCTGCCTAGTTCTGGGGCAGCACACATTTTATACACCATTTGTAATTTAAAAATGACTGTATTGAAATTTTAAAATACTTGATTAACATTATTGAATTTGATAAGAAAAAACTTATAAATACTAAGCAATTCATTAAGAGAATACTGTAACATATATATTAAATAAACTCTAAAATCTAAATTATGGATGTGGCAGAGTTTCTTGTGTAACTCTATAGTTAAAACATAGTTTCCAAATAGAATTGAATTTTGAATCAGTTTTACTTTTGAAAACATAAAGTTATTTTGGCATCAAAGCATCCTCCGACAATTTGGACAGTCATTCTTGCATAAAAGGGATTGAAGATTTTTTTCCAATAAGCAGTATATAGAAGCCTTATATCTATTAACATACACAATGACAGTTCAGTATATTGAAGAAATGAATGGTTTGGTAAAATTTAATAAAAATATTTCAGGATGAAAGGGATTGTGACATTCTATGATGAACTATTTGCCAGTATTGTTGAGCTTTGCAACATTGCCACCAAGGCAGTTCTTCAAATAATTACTTCTCCTCCATTTTAATATAACCTTGATGTATTGTTCTAAACTTTAGTTGAAATAAATAATTCAATCTGAAGATGATTCAGTTGAATTTCTATTACCTTTTTGCATTAGTTTGAAATCATATGTCTTTGGATTCATCTGAAGATTCAGTGGAATATATATGTGTACACTGTTAGTGAACCAAACTAAATAGAATAATTTCTTCAAAGTGAAATGCAAATTCACATCAAATCTTAAAAGTTAATTTAATATATTTAGATTTCAAACTTATTATTATTTTTAAATTAAGCTAATCCCATTACTTTTTCTTAGAAATAGTTCCTCCCTAAATATGTCATTTAACTTCTGTTTGCTTTCAAGATTTGCCTCTCCAACAGTGCATATGATTCAAATGTTAGAATAGCCAGTAATTAAAATTAAGATGTACATAGAACCTTTCATCTGTCAGTGGAAGCAAATGAAAATTCATGCATGAAAAGCCTTCACCCCCCTCTTTATTCAGTAAAAAGGAAACCCCAGCATGATTAAGCCCAAAATGGAATGATCCCTTTGTCCTCAGTAATGTTAGCATAAAACAAAATGTAATTGGATGTCTAGAGTTATAAAATCTGTAAAAGAGAATAAAAGCATACTCACTATGGCAGAAATGAAGCCAGTAATAATCGTGAAGAATACAGTTACACATATAGTCATTATATCTGAAATATTTGGGGGTACTCAAAAACACTTTCACCCAATAATACTGATATTTATAAGGAAATTTACCCAATAATACTGATATTTATAAGGAAATCTTTACAACAGCAATATTTATAAGGAAACAGACATATTTCCCACTTAACAGAGCTTATCTACTTGGAGCGATTTTGAGGAGCGCAGATGCTACAGTATCTAAATTCCTATTTCAAAGTAGACATATATATGGAGAAGCATATTTACCCATTATGCCCGTAGTAAGAGTAATAGTATGATAATGACCATAAGTATTTTTTATTTTATTTTTCAGATAACAATTTGCATAGGAGTCCTTCCTCGGTGCTGCTGAATAGAAGATAGGTAGTAGTGGCTGACTATCCATTCACATATTCTAGCAATTATCTAGTAAGATGGTGCAAAACTTCATTAAAACAAGGAAAGGAATCAAATTTTGCTAAGAAATATATGTTTTTGGCTTCACCTATTCACAATTGCAGAATAATTTATTTCTAGTCAAAATTCTAAAAAGGTACAAATGTTCTCAGGCTTCTGTTGGATTACAAGATGGGGGTGGGAAAATATGAAAAATTAGAAGTTGGACTGTACAGCTTATTCACTAACGTATTTTGCTAGCAAACTAACTATCAAGGATGATAGTAAAAAGGCAGTCATCAATTTATGAAGCATGTATGGAATGTCGTGATCCAATAATTGCTTTGATGTTGTTTTTCCTATGCTTTTTCCATGCTACTCACTTCTTCGTACAATTTCAATATGTTCCAGATGAGGGGTAAGGATGTTATGGGGAGGGTACATGTACAAAAGAAGCAGGACTTTATCACACAGTTGTGTCACAGTTGTGTCATCTTGATTACTATGATTGCTCTACCACAGGGGTGTCAAACTTCATGTGATGTATCAGGACCTTTTCCCCCTTTGCTAAACCGGGCAGTGGTGGGGCCAGCATGTGACGCATCCGGCCCATGGGCTGCAAGTGTGACACCCCTACTCTACCACAAGCATTTATGTCAAAGATTATCTGGACAGTTTTGACTATTTTCAACAAGAGATCAGTATACTCAATTTGTCTATGGATATGGATGTGTTAAAAAAATAAAAAAATAATTACATCATCATAGTGTCATCTGATCAGTTGGTGCTGGAGATAATCTTGATCACAATCAGATTTGCAATTTTATCTAGAAGACCCATGTATGTAAGAAACTGAACAACAGCATTATTTCCACAAGTCTGTAAATAATTGAAAGGCATAATACAAGGACATGATCTATTGATGATGTGGTTGCGGCATCCTGCTGTTTCTGATTTCAGTACTACTCTTCAGTGACTGTTGCTCCATTACTTTTGTTGTTTACTCTGATTGTTGCCTGAATTCTTCTTAGCTAGACATTACTAACCAGAACAAGGTACAGGTTCTTTTCTTTAAGAAAACATGCCTTATTTTAGTGTCACTAAATAAGAACCTTGAAAAGGAAAGGCATACCATACCTAATTGATTATTTCTTTCACTGGAGTCAATAATATAACTCTAACATATTTATTTCAGTTTAGTTTTATAAAAAATACTTCTTTAAAAGCAAGTATACTTAACAAATTTCATTAGTAATATAAGACTTGTTTATATTATCTTTAATAACCTAGGAATTATCTTAAGCAGTGACATAAATTTTCATACTGTCATCATCCATGTCTTGGACAAAAATTTCAGTTTCAGAAAGAAATGTAATGAAATTGTATACAGTACATGTGCTGAATATTGATATAGAACAATAAACCATTAGTTGGATTTTACTTCCGAAGTTAGACGTATCAGCACAGTTTAATGAACTTAATTTTATGTTTGAATTCTTTGGAATGTGAACAATGAATGCCAGATAGTATAAACTAGGAAGTCATGAAATTCATGCTTTCCCTTGGTCAATATGAATAATTGATCTACCAGTGGAAAAAAATAATGTTTTAATGAAGAAATAGATAGATAGATGGATAGATGGATAGATGGATGGATGGATAGATAGATAGATAGATAGATAGATAGATAGATAGATAGATAGATAGATAGATTGATTGATTGATAATGATAGATAGATAGATAGATAGATAGATGATAGATAGATAGATAGAAAGAAAGAAAGAAAGAAAGAAAGAATACTTTTTGAAAAGCGAAAAATAAATAAAAGCACAATGTTGTCTTATGAAAACATTGCAAATACGGAATCTTTTAAAAATAAATATTAGATACCTAGTATAATATTTTGACATTAAGTTGGGAATGAATTGAGGACCTGCTCCTAGTTGTTGGATGCTCCTGTCATGGCCTAATCTGTTAAACCATTAGCAATCATATTTTCTCCTATCTTTACCTTCCATATATTGTATCATCTGAGCAAATTCAGGAAGCAAGGTACTGTATTGTGATTTACTCACACTATATTAATCTGAGGACTTTTTAGATTGAGGCACTAGTAGATTACTTTTTAGATTGGGACTAGTAGATGAGGAGGCAAGGAAGCAAAATGGCACATTGAAGATAGTCTAGTAAGGATCTAGGAGTGATGGAAGAATAATGGACAAATATAATCCCCATCCCATCTGAATTCTTAATTTGATGTCAACTATAAATGAGCTACACTATTCACCCTAATGATGAGTTTCATTGTATGTATATGCAGACAATCCCAACTCATCAATGTATGTGCTAATTGGATGAGACTGCAACACATTTGTTATAACCACACATTCCTTTCGAGGACTAGATGTCATATCACATTGATTCCATAAAGCAGTAGATTAAACATGTGCTGTCTTTGCTTCATCTGCCCACTGCCACCAATGGCTATCCTTACTTACACAAGTGTCTACCTTTTTCTTGTCATTGCCAATGCCTATATTGTTTCTATTATTATCCTGCCTTAGATTTGCTGCTATTCTACTCACCATGCTGTAGTAATTTATTATACAGAAACACTACACCACTACTGTATTTACGTTGAATACAATATCACTGCCTAGGAATTAGAGTGAAAAAGTATGAAAATAATGTCTCTGGAAATGTAGGATTGGTTGATCTTTGTTTGATATTAGCAGTAGAAAGCCTCAGGGAGTTCACAAATCAATGGGAAAGAAAAGAGAAATAAGACAGAGTGAGAAGTAGTTGGCTGCTTAGAGTAAGAAGTAATTGGCTGGTTGTCTGAGCTATCAAGAGACAATAATGGTATGTTATGAAGAAAAAAGTACTTGATAATATATTTAATTTTGAAATATCAAATGGTTCTCTCCATTTATACCTAGGGTATACCGGAAGAGACGCCTAGAGCACTTATGGAGATCCAATAAATCCGAATCGAACCGAGCACTTCTAACATCGTGCATCAAGGAATACATCAGGGCAATTAGGACGGCGAAAAGAGCTTATATTGCCACCTTGAATGCCTCCGCTGAGTCGCGCCCAGCCGCCCTGTTCAGGATAACCCGCTCCCTCCTAAATAGGAGGGATACGGGGGATCCCCTGCAGGGTAGGGCTGAGGATTACGTCCAGTTTCTAGCGGACAAAGTTGCTCGGTTTCGATCGGACTTGGACTCCGATTCCGCAGATCCAGCCGAGGCACAAGGGGATAATCTGGTAGACCATCGCTGGGTTGAGTTTCAGGATGTTGCCCCTGAGGATGTGGACAAGGCCATGAGAGCTGTGAGTGCCTCCACATGTGTACTGGACCCGTGCCCCTCCTGGCTGGTTGCTAACAGCAGGGAGGTGACACGGGGCTGGATCCAGGCGGTTATTACCGCCTCCCTTCGGGAGGGGGTCTTTCCCCCCGCACTTAAAGCGGCGGTGGTGAGACCCCTCCTGAAGAAACCATCTTTGGATCCAGCCGTTCTTAACAATTATCATCCAGTCTCCAACCTCCCCTTTGTGGGGAAGGTTGTTGAGAAGGTGGTGGCCTTTCAGCTCCAGCGGTCCTTGGAGGAAGCTAGTTATCTTGACCCATTCCAGTCCGGTTTCAGGCCTGGCTACAGCACAGAAACTGCTTTGGTCGCATTGACCGATGACCTCTGGAGAGCCAGGGACGGAGGCCACGCCTCCATCCTGGTTCTCCTTGACCTCTCAGCGGCATTCGATACCATCGACCATGGTATCCTTCTGCGACGACTGCAGGAGGTGGGGGTGGGAGGCACTGTTTTGCGGTGGTTCTCCTCTTACCTCTCGGACAGGTCGCAGTCGGTGTTAGTTGGAGGGCAGAGATCGACCCCTAGGCCCCTAACATATGGGGTGCCGCAGGGTTCGGTCTTGTCCCCCCTACTTTTCAACATCTACATGAAACCGCTGGGCGAGATCATTCGGCGGCACGGGATAAAATACCACCAGTATGCGGATGATACTCAGTTGTATCTGTCCGCCCGTGCCAACTCAATGAAGCGGTGGACGTGATGAACCAGGGCCTTGAAGCTCTTAGGGACTGGATGAGGGCCAACAAACTTGTGCTCAACCCGGATAAGACCGAGTGGCTGTTGTGTTTCCCTCCCACTAATTCGGCAAGTGTTCCATCTCTCAGGCTGGGGGGTCAAACACTACACCCCTCAGACAGGGTCCGCAACTTGGGAGTCCTCCTGGACCCACAGCTGACTTTTGAACACCATTTGTCAGCTGTGACCAGGGGGGCATTTGCCCAGGTTCGCCTGGTGCACCAGTTGCGCCCCTACCTGAACCGGGAGGCTCTCACAACAGTCACTCGTGCCCTTGGGACCTCTAGGCTGGAATACTGCAATGTGCTCTACATGGGGCTGCCCTTGAGGAGTATTCGGCGACTTCAGCTAGTCCAGAATGCGGCCGCGCGAGCGATTGTGGGTGCACCTCGCTTCACCCACATAACACCTATCCTCCGCGAGCTGCACTGGCTACCTGTCGATCTCCGGATACGCTTCAAGGTGCTACTTGTCACCCATAAAGCCCTTCATGGTAGTGGATCTGGGTACTTGAGAGACCGCCTACTGCCAATCACCTCCATGCGACCAATTAGATCCCATAGATTAGGCCTCCTCCGAATTCCATCTGCCGGCCAATGCCGACTGGCAACTACGCGGAGGAGAGCCTTCTCGGTGGCAGCTCCGACCCTATGGAACGATCTCCCCGTGGAGATTCGTACCCTCACCACCCTTCAGACTTTCCGCACAGCCCTTAAAATCTGGCTATCCCGTCAGGCCTGGGGCTAAAGACTGTAACCCACCCGAATGGTATGAATGTTGTGCTTTTAATTATGTATTGTTTTACGTGTTAAATGTTTGTTTCCCCCCCCCCCTTTGAGTTGTAAGCCGCCCTGAGTCCCCCCAGGGAAAAGGGCGGCATATAAATAAACTCTCAATCAATCAATCAATTTATGAAGCCACTGAAAATTTAGATGAACTAATATAAAAATAAAATAATCAAGATGATGACTAGCTGCATCAGCCAAAGGTATGTCAGAACTAAATCCTGTAAAATTAGGTAAGGTCAGCTCCTTTGCATACTGTAAGGCAGGGGTGTCAAACTCAATTTCATTGAGGGCCACATCAGGCTGTGATTGACTTTAGGGGGGCTGGGCATGGCTGACTGGGTGGGTGTGGCCAGCTTGAGGTCATTCCCCAAACTGCTGGCATGTTTCCTCTTTGCACTGGGTAGATTGGGCTGACGTGAAACAGGCTGGCCCCTTACATTTTCCAGGACGGCCCCACAGGCCAGATCTAACCACATCATGGGCCAACTGCATTGACACCCCTGCTGTAAGGCCAAATAAACAGTTCTAAGCTGATAGATCATTCCAAAGGTTCTCAAACTACTTAACTTTTCAAACTACTATAGATTATTCCTCCAAAATACAGCATCAAGGCTGATGCAACATCGATAACAAAATGTCATTGTTTCTGTTATATAATCTGATATCCTCACAGGAAGAAAGCAAAAATAGGTTCATTATGAAACAAGCTTGATCATTATGTAAAAATAGATGATTCAAAACAAAATTTGCATTTATATTCCTTAATGCTATTTTGCACAATCATCTCTAACTGGTTGAAGAAAAAAAACTTTTAAAAGCTGCATCTCATGACATTTTACCACAAATTGAATGTTTCCTGTGGGCTTTGGTGCCAACATTTCTTTTTGAAGATCATCAGTCAAGACTACAAGACAGTGGTCCCCAAGCCAAAGGAGATTTTGCTACTGAGTTGGTGTCTGAAGAACATTCTCAGTTCTTGAAGGGATGCCTTCATTTAGCCTAGTAGAGGTGCCTATACATACAAGCATATTGGAAACTAGCCTTACGAATGAAATAAGGAACAAGCTGAAAAGAAAGTATGCCGTAATGAGAAGGGTTTTTTCTCTATTATCTTACTCCTTTTACATAACCACTCACTAAATGCCTCAATGCCTAAATGACTTATAGAAGTCTAACTGGCTGCTTTAAATGTTGTAGTCTTTTCCATATGCTGCATTTCCTGGAAAGCTAAAGCACAAAGGAGTCCATAAAACCATTGTTGTTAATTATTTAAAAAGCTGAGTGTTTTTAAATCATACTAATGCACAAGCCATTTCCAAACACGCCTGTCTGTTTCCATATAAATTTGTAAATAGGAAAGCAGTTAAATCTTTTCCAAGTTTTAAATAGCTCTTAACTTTAAGTGGTCTGAAATAAATGATCAAAAGTGAAATAATATGATAGCTTTCAATCAGGAGTATTTAGTTGAATGTATTTGCTTGCTTATATTAACATTTTGAGTACAGGATCTTAACCGATTCAGGACAAAAAATGATAAACAAAATCTAAGTAAATAATGTATCTTAGTTAATAGTATCACAATATTATTTGGAGGAGGAGGGAGTTAAAAAGAAAGAAGGTAGTATCCAGAGTGAACTATTTGGAGAAAATGCTGGGAGATTTTAGCAACTTTTAGACAGAGTAAAGCAAGAAGTCTTGGGAGATATTATGGATATATAATTATTAAAATGACACTTTTATACTGGTATCTCAAATTATATATACATTATTTAGGTACAAGGGATACATTTTAATTTAATACCTTCTTACAAGTACTTTTCACCTAACTGGAAAAGAAAACAAAGAAACAAAATAAACAAAAAAATCAATGAAAAAATAAAAAAGATCAATGATTAATTAGATCATTGAAAAAAAATCTTCAAGACACAAATGGCCAGAGTCTGATTATCCTACTTTAGACACATTATATGAAGATCCAGTTCTCTAGACAAGGTTCTAATGCCAGGAAGGGTGGAAAGAAAGAAGATAATGATGGATGGATGGATGGATGGATGGATGGATGGATGGATGGATGGATGGATGGATGATGGATGGACACAATTATATTTGGAAGACCTGAAGGATCACATTAGGGACAGATCATCAATGTAATTGCTAAGAGTTGAAACTGACTTGATAAATCAATTAAACTGGAGAGGGCATAGTCAGTAGAATCACATCATTACTGAATGTTTCCAAGGATAGAGCGAGATTCTCATGCATGGAAATACCTACATAGAACTTTCCATGTCCCTTAGGAAGGCTTCAGAGTAAGGTTTCTGTCTCTGTTGTCTTCAAATTTAAAGTCACACAAATTAAGGTACTTTTTCCTCTACTCACAAAGACAATTTCTCTGGGTATGCAATAAGATGCGTATTTCTCTACGTAAAAAATTCAGGAAGCAATTATGACACTTTCTGAAAGCCTCAATTGGTGTAATCTAACTTCCTATGCTACTTCTATGAATAGATATTTTCTTTTTTTTCCAGCTGAAGAAATTCATGCAGTTAATACTATAACCAGAATGTAAACATTAACACTCCTGACAAAAGAGCATGTATTCCTTTATAATATCCTTTTGGCACTTTCCATTTGGTTTTAACACAAGCATTATACTTTAGTAGAATATGGGATTCACTTCTGAACTAACTTCATGGAGTATAAGAGGTGCAATGGCTCCTTAGTAAAGAGAAGTAAAGCAGATGAGTTCTGAACTGTTGTGAAAAATTCTGAAGCACAGCACTTAATAAAGCCATCTCTTTATACAACTACCATGGTATCCCAACTTTAATAAAAAGGGGAACACTGAACAATGGAAAACATATTTTTATAGAAGTTGAAGGCTACAAACAGAGAAATCCTAGGAATCTGTTTGCCTGGAAACTTTGGGGGAAGTTAAGCAGATAATCTTATCATTGTGCTGGGGTAATTTCTATTGTTAGGAAAACTCCCTTTCAGGAGTGATAATAGAACTAGGAATGCCCACTGCTAAAGAGATGGGATGTTCGAGAGTCTTCATAGGATTAGACAAAGACAGGAGGTAGATCAGATCCTGGTCATATACAAAGACTGCAAGGAAGGCTGTGCATGGTCCATGTTGTTTGTTACATATATTTTTGTACCACAGAGCTAAACGTGAATGAAATATATGCATTCAAAGATAATTACAGATTTGGTATATGTAGGTAGGGAGAGATTTTTGGTACAGATTTGGTATATGTAGCTAGAGATAAGGGTTTTTTTGGCACCCATCACTATGTCAGAACTGAGATCTTGCATTGAAACTAAATGTAGGGTGAATCTCAATGGCTACAAAAATGTATCTTTTAAAATAGTACATGGTACACAGCAGTGGTGGATTTCCTTAGTTTTTACTACCAGTTCACACACGTGCAATGCTTCTGCACATGCACAGAAGTGTGTGGGCGGGTGGCCAAACAGGGAACAATCTATCTCTGGTACACATCTATGATAATTGCTATCATTAGATATTGTGATGGTCATTAATAAAGTCAGTTTTGAAGGGAATCATTAACAATTGAATTAACTCTAGTCTACATGAACTACTTTTGGAATCACATTGTGATTATGATTAAAAGGACATCCAGAATTTTGAATCAACCATCCTTAGACTTGGTGGCAATTTTGATCTCCACCCACATCCCAGCTTGGTAAGGAGTATCCCACATCAGTATTTAAGCCTTTTCTGGATTCAAGAACTTCCATATACATACATATAATCACCTCTTCTGCTTCAGAGGTAGAAGTGCAATCTAAGCATGCAAATCTTTTTCTGTGTCAATTACTGTAGCTGAAATGAATCTCGTGCTGCTCTGTATCACACTTTTTTAATGAACCCATAATTGAAAATATAAACTAAGAATTGATTGTGGGCAAACTTTCATCTCAGGTTTGCAGCTACACAAATGAGGTGGAGGACAGGCAAAGTAATCTCTTAACAATAAACTCATCAGAAGCAAAGTACTCATTGTAGATTAGCCTAGGAGAAAATTAGACATCAGCCTGAGCTATAGTCCTTTAATGGAAATATAATCAGCAATATATCTTTATGAAATCTGCAATGCCATCATAGTATACCCATTTAAAGGTGAGGGTCAGGCAAGAAGCAATAGTCCAAATGCATTAATATACTCCAGGTGGACTTAATAGGCTGTTAAATGCACACTACTATTATATTTGTTTTAGTTTTCAAAAAGTCATTTATATCAATTTTATCAGCTCAATAATCAGTCATGGCTTTATAACTAACCATCCAGTGTGTAGCTGCACTGTCATAATTAGGAAAAGTCAAGATTTTCATTAATACAATGGGAGATGCCAATGAAAGGGGAAAAACTTAATTTAGATGATAACAAGGAGAGATCCAATTGCTAAACCATGGTTGGTTTAGTTGGTTCAGCTTTAATTTATAAACCTATAATAATTTATAGGGGATATAGGCAAAGCTCATTCAATTATCTAAAATGTGTTGGTTACACCTGCTGATGATCTTTGGTAGAGCCAGGATGTGGATGTGCCATCCATCCTAGTTCTCCTTGATACTGTATCTCAACAGCTTTCAATACTTTCAACCACCATATACATTTGAACCAGTTGTGAAGTTAGGAATGGGAAGCATTGTGTTTCAATGATTCATATTTTTCTTTAGGAATGAATTCTCATTATTGCTACAGAGGTGGGGGAGAGAAATCATATATGAGGTGCTTCCGGGTGTAAAGATAGATAGATAGATAGATAGATAGATAGATAGATAGATAGATAGATAGATAGATAGATAGATAGATAGATAGATAGATAGACAGACAGACAGACAGACAGACAGACAGACAGACAGATATTAAGAGAGATTGAGAGAGAGAGAGAGAAGGAGAGAGAGAGGGAGAGAGTTGGGGGAGGGAGGGAGAGAGAGGGGGAGGGAGGGAGGGAAAGAGAGAGAGATGGATATATAGATATAGATTCAATATATAAATGCACAGGGTAATTCACCAATCTGGGCTAAAATATCATCAATTTCTTTATGAAACCAAGCTTTATATCTCCAGCCCATGCAGCACAGATTAAGCTGTCAATGTTCCAATACCTGGATCATTGGGAGTAGACTTTTTCTCAGTGCTAATAAGTCTGGTTTGGGCTATTTGGATCCCCTGAAGCTGGAATGTCACAGTCTACATCTTGTGTGTTGGTTGCACCCTTTTCTTAATTGGGTCAGCCATTCATGTCCTGGTCACCTCACACTTACGTGATTGCAATATCCTCTATCTGGGGCTGCCCAGAAGAGCATCCAGAATGCAGCAATATGTGCACATGTGTCATAACTGCTGTGCAAGTTGTATTGGTTTCCAGTTGGCTTCTGAGTGCAATTCAAGATGTTACTTATGGTTTTTAAAGCTTTGTATGGCATAGGGCCTGAATATCTGAGATACTGCTTGTCTTAAGTCTAGGTTCCAGCAGAATGGTGCACACAAGGTCTCCTATATTTACCCCTGATTTCTTGTGGGACCTAAGAAGCATGCTTTCTTTCTTGTGGCTTCCACCTTTCAAAACAATATATCCCAAGAGATAAAGGTAGAGACTTCTCTCCAGGAGTACTGGAAAGCCTTGAAAACATGGTCTGGTCCAGTGATGGGTTCCAGATTCCGGTGCAATGGGGCTGGGCGCCCAATACATGCATGTGTGCAGCACATGCACAGCACATGCGTGCAGCACATGCACAGCACATGCATAGCATGCACATGTGTACCAGCTACTCGGCAGACCATCGCGCAGGCACCGTATGCTCCGTACGTGTGTTCAAATCCCCCGATAGGCTCAAATAGCGGTAAGGAGAGTGGGTGGGCGGGTGGGCCCTCTGGAGCACCATACCGGAACGGTACCTGGTGCTCCCAGCAGGCACCGGTACACCCGTACCAGTCATATCCCACCACTGCTCTGATCCCAGGAATCCAATAAATTCAAATAAACAAAATTTAAAATAAACAGCTGATTTAATTTAGAAATTATATTTCTAAATTTCAGGATTTACAAAAATGGTGAAACCTTGATTGGAAAAAGAAATTCTCAGGATAATTCTTTCTTCTCAGGAATATTGATTTTCAAACAATTAAAGGGAAATTCCCATTTTTTGTATTAGAAAACAATCTGGATTGGGATCATGAACATGAATGATAAGGGATCTTTGTTGTTCCTCCCTATTGATCTAGGTCATATACTTCATCCTAATATTAAAATGGAAAAAAAATAGTACAAAGGGATAATTTCACAACAAAAGGAAATTGCAGGCAAAATGGTCTCATGAAAACCAGGATGCAGCTAAGAACAAGCACTCTTCCTATGGCCATTCCTGGCCCTCAAGATGAAGAAAATAAACTTGGTAATTATTCTTTTAAATATGGTGGTAACACTCAGTAAGTGCCATTATTTCTGATTAACTCGGGGTAGCAATTTTAAAATGAAAATTAGCAAAAGTATTTCTTGGGAACCTATCACAGTAGTAGCAAAATGCTTCTTTATTAATAAATAACATTATATATAATACCAGTGTTACTCTGTGGTTTATGATGAATCCCTTGAGACAGAAAAGCAGTCAAGGAATTATTTGAATAAATATTTCATATTAAGCCTCCTCCTTCTTATAAGTGCACAACTATGAAACCACTGAACCAAAAATATGAGCTTTGAAGAGCAATTCATGTTTTGGCCAGAAATACACGTGCAAGCACTAGAGTACAGCCATTATATTAAATTACTGAACAACCCATTAAGAGAGAAAAATCCAAACTAATTTTGGAACCAGCAGAATCCAAAATTAATATGAAACCAGACAATTAATATAACCATGCATTTCATCCAATGGAGCCAGTAGGACATATAGTAAGTATACTATAGTGTTGTATACTTTGGCAAGAGTTTTTTTTAAAATTTGTTTTGATTGTGCACCTGGTACTGCTTAACTAAGGCTATGAGAGGAATATCCCGGCAATAATTTCTCACATGATGCAATAACCTCTTAGTGATTGCACAGGTGTTTAGATAAAGTAGAAAAAATGCTTTCAGGGAGAAAGCTGTTCTTTTTTTCAACATTTTCAACATAATAATTATTTATGGTATATGGGTAGTGTCTGTGGATTTGTGACATGCCTCATTTTGATCAGGGTAGAGCCAAACTTTCTAAACAGCCCAAGTGGAGATAAGAGAGACACATTTTTAAAACTGCCCACAAAAGTGCACCGTCTCTACCTAAGCATATCGATAAGAGGCAAGAGAAACTTGGAGGAATGTCAGATGCTTATACATTTGAAGTATCAAAATCTCTTAGTCCAATGCAGGTAATTTTTAAGTTACGACCATTCATTCAGCAACCATTCAAAGTTATGATGGCAGTGCAGGAAGGAACTATGACGAGTCCTCAAGTTCTGGCCATTGCAAGGCTGGCAACCAAGTCCCATTTATGACTTGCTGCATCAACTGATGGTCATGTGGTCATGGTTTGCTGGTTTCCCACAAGCAAAGTCAACCGAGAAGCCAGCAGGGAAGGTTGGAAATCATTTCAGTAAATCTGCCCTACCTCCAGCCTTTGTCTCACGCACCATGCCCTTTTTCTCCTTTTTGCTCACATCATGACCTTCTCCTTCCCCCTTGCTTGCTAGCACCCTGGGCCTTTCTGTGCTCTGACAAATTTATCTATCAGCCCTCTCCTTATGGCTTCCCTATACTCACATGCACCTGGCACCCTCCTTCCTGGGCTTCCCTGTGCTTGCACTCATCTTGCACCTTCATGAATCCCCTCTCCCCCCCCCCCCATCGCAGCCCTCCTTACTAGAACTCCCACTGATTCTGACTTAATGATCTATATGTATCAGGATTATGACAGCAACTGAAGCTGACAGGATTGCATTTTACACTTTATGACTGTATCACTTACCTATTCCAATCCCAATTGATGTCATAATGTAAGAACTATCTGTATTGCTTAGGTTTGCAGCAACTTGGCAACACTGTGTCATGTATCATGTCAGGGTTACAATTCCCATTATCTCAAATAATATATTGAATATATCTACTAAACATGTGAAAGGCACAGGATTAGGAAGTTTGTTTTATAAAGTAAGCTGAGCAGATAATGTTTTGTGCATTTTTCTTGTTCTAGATCAGATACAAAACCATAGATGAATATTTGCAATATTGTGTTCCATCAGCCAAGACAAGAAAGCTCTTAAGTTAAAACATGATTAAAACAATTATTTGAACAAACATGGGTAGGATCTCATAATTAAGGTTATAACACAATCACCCTACTTCTCCACAATTATCCTATTCATAGGTAGCCGGCCAGGTTTATTCAGAATTATTTGTTCCCTAGTGTGAAATCATAGGCAGATCATCTGTGGTTAGGCATGGAAAGAAATTTGTTCAATATTTTTAGGATAAAGTACTAACAGCCACTAGCTAGGCAAAAACAGTCATGGTGATAATGGCATTGCTATCCTTAGTTATAAGAATTAATTTGAGCCAGTGAATCCCAAAGATTCTGTTAGCCAGCCCCCTGGGGAATTTTTCTTGGTTGTTAAATGGCTCAGTGAATGACAGGATGCTCAGTCCAAGATGTGAATATCTGCTTGAGGCAGCGTACTTTCTGGCTGCATTGAAGGAAAAGCAGGTGCGTTTTTTTTATTAAGACACCATCTCTTGATCCAGCTATTCCATCAAGATGTACAACCTTCCTTTTAAAGAACATTTTAAAGATTAAGAAAAAAGAAAGAAAATCTCACAATTGCAGAGACTTCTAAGGGAGTAGATTATCTAAGAGGAGAGGTCAAGTCCATGACTGCTTTTACAAGACTTGACCATTTTCCCTTATTATTTTATATCCCTCTAATGCTGCAAGGTGAAGTCATTTGTCAATCCCCGTTGTTGTTTATTCTTTTCTCTCTTTTTCAAATATCATCAGTGTTACATGCAATCACCTTGGCTCAATTTTTTTTCTTTCTTCTTAGCCAATTCAGCCTTTTTTCATATGTTGCATTTATAATTATGTTGCATTTACTAGTTATGTGGTTTAAAATATTTTGTTAACACTTCCCAATAACTAGAACAACATATGCAATGTTGTGAGTATGGTGCTTACTTAGAATCATAACCATCTTTTTTAATTGTATAATTGCCATGACAAACTGATTAAATGTTGAAAGGAAAAAAGAGAAAATAAAAAACGGAATGAAGTGTGGAGAGAGAGAATAGGAAATAACATCTGGAAATAGAGTAACTTGGAACAGAAAAAGGTTGGCTGGAGCTCTTAATTTGAAGATATCATACTAACAATCCTATTAGAGTCCCACCTACCCTTATTCCAGAAATCCACATAATTCATAGCTAAAGAACATCTACGAAAATCACATCTGACAATTTCTAGTAAGGGTAAAACTGGTAATACAGTGCCTTCTAATGGTAACTAAAAATACAACATAGAATGTACTATGTAAAAATTGAGAAATTCTCTACCTCCTTCTTAAGTGGGGAACATAATGCAACTTCGGGTGTTCAATATAACTAGCAGAATTCATACTAATATGAACAAGAATAGCTTAAAAAACCTCAATACTATGTTCAAGCTATGAAATTCTGAACTTATTTTCCCCAATTATTCTAGGTTATTTAGTTTCTAATAAGAAACATTAGAATGAAGACAATAGTATGCCTTACAAATATATTTAATTCTGAAATGTTATTGCAAAATGCAATTAATAGGAAAATATAACTTCAAAAATATGCAACTATGTTTATTTTTCATTATGTTTATGAAATTTTATTGGAGATATTTGACACTGATTTTTTTTCCCTGATCCTTCATTCCTAATCATGTTCAGAATTTGCTGTCTTATTTTGAATAAGTCTAGCATTTCAATTTGGTATAATATAGATTAGGTTCATACTAAAATTAGTTGAGTCTGTGTTAAGCATCTGATAGGAAAGTTTAGCACTATTTAATTGGACTGAAGAATAAATGCACAATACAATTTACCTGCAATGAGCTGACATTAGTGAATTGTAGATTTTGTGCATGTCAGCATTTCTGGATGGAAAAAAATGATATATATATCATTTTTAGTTAGTTGAAGTGAGAGATATTTTTGCCATCTTGCTAAAATGCCATTTTGCTTGTTTGGAAATTATGCACTCATCAGCTCACTCATTTTTGGTGTTCATATCTTGACCAATTAAATAAATGGGGTGAAAATGCTTTATGTCTTGCTGACTGCATGTGGGAAAAAAACCCTTCTAAAGCCATAGCACACATTTTGGCAAGTCACTGTCTTACATAGTATGAAAAATTTAAAATATAGGAGAGCAGAGGGACACAAAAGAAAATTGAATAGAGATGGCTGGCTTTTTAAAAGAGCAATTACCAAATCTACTTTGTTTCATATTAGAAGAGATAATAGACTCAATCTATGTAATTGAAATATTATCTAAATTACACTAATTACAGACCCTTAGCATACTAGAAAATGGAGTCTCACTAATGGGAACAGCTAATTACAGTTGCCTAGAATATTGACAGTGTAATTGCTTCTCTTTTGCATATCTTTAGGTACATGTCAATTTAGAAATAAATTATAATTGATCTGCTGCATATTTGGAGAGAATGGTTGAGATCATCAAAAATTGCTTAATTAATCAGAGGTAAATTATTTACCTGTTGTGCAATTCACAATTTGAGCAACTCAGTATTTTGAAAATGACTTTTTTTCTTTTCTTTATTTCTGTAGTATGTCTTCTGTTGTCAACATACTGTACATACCCTATTATCTTTTTATTGTGAAAATATTCTCTTTGCAAACAATGGAACTCTTATATTATAACCCACATTCACCTAGGAAAATGCAGACAAATTTTATTTGTATGTTTTATGATATTCAACTGTTTTGAACAGATTTCAATGGTAGCTAAAAGCCATTAACAATTTTTGAAACCTAACTTGTATTCTAGAAATACTTCAATTTACAGGATAAAGCTACATGGTTGCTTACTAGCAATAAGAACTGATCAAAAGGCACTTAACAAAGAAGCAATAGCAGATAATCACCACAACTTCCATAATCTGGACGGGAAAGTATAATAAACTAAGTACTAAAAGATACATTTTCAACCTAAGGCTCTCTAATTTCCTGCCTTTGAATTATATCAATCAATAAAGCAATATAATAATACAATAAACCTAATTTCAATTCACTGTCTCTCCAGAAGTCTTTATCATTGATGCCATACTCAAATGTCACCAATAATTATGAAAATCTTATCAAATTACTGTTCTGAAGATAGTTTAAAGAATGAAAAATATTGGGGGAATTTCAGGGATGAAGGGAAGTATTTTAAATAAATGTGCAATGTGTAAATGTGATTTATTTCTATATAGCTACTGATGTCTGAAATAGGAGCTGAAATAAGGACGTCACTGTTAATTAGCTAACCAATTTCTAATTTCAATTCCCCTATTACATAAATTAAGAGATATTTTAACATTATACAAATAAAGTATCTCTCATGTTTATTTAAGTATAGACCATTGTTAAAACGGAAAACAAGTATTTGAAATAATAAATTGGATCAATATTTTTATTCAAGGCAGCAAAGCTTAACAATTAAAAACACCATGCAAAGATTAATCTCTGCACATCTCACAAGATTCAATAATAGACACATGCTTTAAGTTCCGTCTATGAAACAATGCCATCTGATAACACCCTGCACTTCTCTGTCACAGCATATGTTTTCCAAAATACTTTCTCCTTCAGAGTGTTATTCTGTAAAGACGAAGAGATTGATTGTGTTTCTCTTGCATGTATTATGTGCTCATTTTTTATTCATCATTTTCATTGTAGTTGTTGCTTTTTAATCCATGTATCCTGCCAAAGTTGTAGTTTTGTGTATGGTAGAAGTGGAGGATGGGGAAAGAAACAGAAACAGAGAGATAGAGAGGCAGAGGCAGAGGCAAAGACAGAGACAAAGTGTGTGTGGGTGGGTGGGTGGGTGCGCGCGCGTGCACGCATGCGCAGGATGCAAAAAGAAATGAAAATGGGAAAAGTGGTCGAATGAGCATTGTACCAGTTGTGAAATTCAGTTTTTTTTACTACTGGTTGTGTGGGTATGGCTTGGTGGAAGTGGCAGGGGAAGGATACTGCAAAGTCTCCATTCCTACTCCACTCCAGGGGAAGGATACTGCAAAATCCCCATTCCCTCCACACTCCTGGAGGAAGTATATTGCAAAATCTCCATTCTGCCCCCACTCTGGGGCCGCCAGAGGTGGTATTTGCCAGTTCTCCGAACTACTCAAAATTTATGCTACCAGTTCTCCAGAACCTGTCATAACATGCTGAATTGCACCCTTGCATTGTGCCTCAGAAACTGCCAAATTCTTCTAAAAGCGTTATGTGATAGAGTTTAATATCTATGACAACCAGAGGAACTGCTGTGGTCAGCTTAGCTTCTGGGTCCACCATGCCCAAAATTTGATTCAGTATTTACTTCTAGTATCATTCCAACAGTTTATGTCTGACCTTTGGAGGGCTGAGTCAAATTTCACTTGGTGACATCAGATGATGTAACTGTAGCTTGAATTTTACAATTGCTTTGATTGCACAAATTAATGTTACTCATGTTTGGGAAATAAAGAGAGCATAGCCCTTAGAAAATATGTAACAAATAAGAGCTATTCAAAAACCGTTTTACAGAGAGTTTAGGGCCATAAAATGTACATTTTTAAAATAAGTTGATACAACATTGAAGATGATCTAACTAAAGTCTTTGCAAACTGCAAGGAACTGTATTTAGTCTCTGCTTGAAGTCTGCTAATATATAATGGCTCAGTTTCTTCTGCAAGATTAGCTAAATATGTCAACTTTATTTTCACTTAGTATGTTAGCTCTGGGAGTTTTAAAAATATCCAGAGAGGTTTTACTGTATAGTCTTTCATAGATAGCAGTGGAAGATTTAAAGAGATGAAACAGAAATTGGCTTATTGCTTTGTTAATGAGATGGTATTCCCAATGACATCAGATTTCTTACGAACTGTCTATATAATCTTTCATACTGGAAAAACAAACATAATCAGCAAGGAAATGACAGATAACCTTCATAATATTATTTTTAATGTAGATCTTATTCCATAAATGAATGTGAAAGCTTCACTTGTCCTTTGAGAGAGAGATATGGGCAGACAAAAAATAAAATTGATTTATACACATTTAATGAAATGTAGATGTAACTAATATGATTAGGCTCTATGTTAATTATTTTTCCTCAATTTGGTAACACATTTCAAGGGAAAGAAAATCTTAATTGAATAAGGGAAAGAAGCAAGAATATTGAGAGAAATCACTGCTTAATGCTGGGGTTCTAGATTTCTAGGAAGACTAAATATAGTTAATATCACGATATAAAGATATTATCAGAATATGTCAATGAAGATTCTCATTAATCCAGGTAGATTTGTCTGGAAGCTGAATCATAGCAACTGGACTTGTTTTCTTTTTGATTTGAAACATTTCACTGCTTATCCAAGTAGCTTATTCTGTCTCTGACAATGCTACTTGGATAAGCAATGAAACATTTCATATCAAAAAGAACAGAAGTCCAGTTGCCACGACTCAGCTTCCAGATGCATTTAAGAACAGATTTTAATAGCAATAGCAATACCACTTAGAGATATATCTATATATATACCATTTTACAGTGCTCTACAACCCTCTCCAAGCAGTTTACAGAGTTTACATATTGCCCCCAACAATTTGGCTCCTCATTTTACCCACCTCTAAAGGATGGAGTCTGATTCAGTTGGGATTTGAACTGCCAAATTGCAGGCAGCCAGCAGGCAGCAGACGTTAGCCGGCAGTACTGCACTCTAACCACTGTGTCACCAAGGCTCTCAAAGGAGAAGCTAAGGCAGGAGTGTTATAATTATATTATGCATGTAATTACAAATCTTTAATCTCTACCCACATTGACACCAAACAGCACCAGTTTAATTGAAAATCAATTAAAAATCATTGGCCAAGCTACCACTTGCCACACTTGTGAGTTCATTAAGCGTGGCACTCCACAAGCAATTCCATCAACAGACACATTAACCTACAACCAGCCTACAAACCCATCAGAATCCAAATCAGCCTCACATCTAGCACCAACCCTCAACCAACCCATGCGAGGCTGCCCACCAGCAGCTTACCTCCCAATGACCCTCACCCAGTGACGTGCGGTGAGGTTTATACCTGGTAAGGCTCAGCTGGGCATCCTTTTGCGAAGCAGCTCAGCGGTCGGCCTCGGCGGGGGGGGATTTGCATCGCGGGAGCAACCAAGCGCCCAGGTCTGCAGCAAAGGCACTTGGCAGCCCTCGCGATGCAAAGTGCCCCGCCGCCTCCCCCCCGCTGCCCTAGCCTGCTTCCGCTGCTTCTCCAAGCTCCGCCGCTGGAAGTCCCGACTCGCCTCTGGGGGAAGGCTGAGTGAGAAACGGAGTGAAGCTTCTCCGCGGCCTCCCGGCACTATGCAGAGGCTCTCACAGGAGCGCGTGCCAGCAGCCGGTGGCCTGGAGCGGCCCCGGCTGCGAGACAAGGCAGCGCTTAAAGCAGCCGCTGCTGCCACCACCGCCCCGCTGGGCGAAGGAGGGGTGGTGGCAGCGGCAGTGGCTGCTTTAAGAGCTCCCTTGTCTTGCAGCCGGGGCCGCTCCAGGCCGCTGGCCACTGACACGCGCTCCTGCCAGACCCTCTGCGCAGCACCGGGAGGCCACAGAGAAGCTTCGCTCCGCTTCTCACCCAGCCTTCCCCCAGAGGTGATCCGGGACTTCCAGCGGCGGAGCCTGGAGAAGCAGGCCGGGGCAGCAAGCGGGCAGCAGCATCGGGGATGGTGGGGCACTTTGCATCGTGGGAGCCGCAAAGCGCCCAGGTCTGCAGCAAAGAGCCAGCCTCCTCCTTCTCTCCCACTCCTCTCTCCTCTGAAGCACGCCCCGTCCAACGTAAGTGTACTCAAGAAGACATGATTCGCTGCTTCCAGATCAGGATGCAGAAGAATTAGTGCCTCTTTTGCATCTGAACTTTTTTGCCTTTTAACTCTTTCTTAACTTTTAGAAGGTGAAAAATTCCTATGGAAAGGAGGCCCCGAGTTCTGTCGCCTCCTGCTTTGGTTAATACTAAGCAGACACCAAGCCACTGTGACCTGGAATCTGGTAGCAACTATCTTGGCTTTAATTATTTTTTAAAAAATATTTAAATTTCTTTCTTTTTCCTGAGGAGACTGGTGAGGCTCCGCCTCCCTTGCCTCTAGTGACTGCACGTCCCTGCCCTCACCTGAAATAATCTCCCCATATCAAGACTTTCACTGATGACATACCTGAGCCATCATAAGATCCTCACTTGATACACCCATACCTGAAGCCCTTATACTGTAAACAGAAGAACATTGACATCTCCTAAACTCTGCTGAAGATGTTACCTAGCCTGGTAATGAAATGTTTGGAAACCAGCCCATAAGCTCGGAGAATGAAGTTTCATCCTCGTCGTACATCCAAGCTTCAGAGAGTCGCCACTATTGCAAACATGAAGCATAGTTTAAATCCACCAATTCAATCCAGATGAGTGCAAACATGGATGAGATCCAACTTTAATCTTATATTTTATCTTAATAGTATGTTTATTAAAATGCATTACACTGTATATTGTGAATGTGTGCATTAACTGTTTTCTATAATAGGATTTCAGTTGTAAATGACTTAGGAATGTGCATAAAAGCCTTGGGTGAGAAATTGCTACTCATTTTTCCATCATTAACTCCAGGACCTGAGATCCATATTAGATTTGATTTTAAGTGCATTTTTAACCCAAAGTGCACGGATGAATGGAGATTACATACAAAAACACATGCATACACACATAGAGAAAAATATGTATGTTTGAAACAGTTTATAAGGGCTGATATTGATGAATTAACCCTGCAAAAACCTCTTCTGACAGGAAGAAATCTTGCATTGGCTAAGACTTACGATGAAATAGAAATATTTTGATCACTTTATTCTTAAATTCAGTGGGGAATAATGTTTCTAAAGTTTCTTTCTAAAAGGCTGTAGGATATGAAGAATATTTAAGATGTATGAAAGCACTTCTAATCACTGTTGAGAATATAAAATACATGAAGGGACATTTTTTTCATGCATGATAGATTTGTGAAAAAGCAAGGAGGTACTAGAGAGGAATACATATGGTGAGGCAGAGAATTTTGAAAATTAACATTCAGATGAAACAGACTTTTCTTATTAAGACTTACGGATGCTCAAGTAGAAAAGACTCATGGACATTTGGTTTTATATATAGTAACAAGGTAGTGAGGTATGTACAAAGATGGAAGACTCCCGAAACAGTAATAATGGATGAATGGATTGTGAAGATGGCTGGGTTTACAGAAATGGCTAAATTGACTTCTTTGTTAAGGAGAAAACTGCAGCTACTTTTATAAGAGTCTTTGAACTTTTTACCCCTTACATTTAACCACATAGATAGAAGATGTAAGTGAGCTAAGTGACCACTAGAAGGCAGCCCAGAGTAAATGTCTGTAGAGATTCTCAGTCATCCAGGTCATGGTTATCCCAAAGGTGCTTTTTCAGGAGGCAACTGGACTTTCTTGTTTTTTTTCTTTTGAAGACATTTTGCTTCTCAGAGAAGAAGCTTCTTCAGTTCTGACAGGATACTAAAAAAGCACCTTTGGGACAACCATAATACAATACAATACAATACAATACAATACAATACAATACAATACAATACAATACAATACAATACAATACAATACAATACAATACAATACAATACAATACAATACAATACAATACAATACAATACAATACAATACAATACAATACAATAGCAGAGTTGGAAGGTATCTTGGAGGTCTTCTAGTCCAACCCCCTGCCTAGGCAGGAAACCCAATACCATTTCAGACAAATGGCTATCCAACATCTTCTTAAAGACTTCCAGTGTTGGGGCATTCACAACTTCTGGAGGCAAGCTGTTCCACTGATTAATTGTTCTAACTGTCAGGAAATTTCTCCTCAGTTCTAAGTTGCTTCTCTCCTTAATTAGTTTCCACCCATTGCTTCTTGTTCTACCCTCAGGTGCCTTGGAAAATAGTTCGACTCCCTCTTCTTTGTGGCAACCCCTGAAATATTAGAGCACTGCTATCATGTCTCCCCTAGTCCTTCTTTCTATTAAACTAGACATATCCAGTTCCTGCAACCATTCTTCATATGTTTTAGCCTCCAGTTCCCTAATCATCTTTGTTACTCTTCTCTGCACTCTTTCTAGAGTCTCCACATCTTTTCTACATCGTGGTAACCAAAACTGAATGCAATATTCCAAATGTGGCCTTACCAAGGCATTATAAAGTGGTACTAACACTTCACGTGATGTTGATTCTATCCCTCTGTTTAGGCAGCGTATAACTGTGTTGGCTTTTTTGGCAGCTGCTGCATACTGCTGGCTCATATTTAAATGGTGTCCACTAGGACTCCAAGATCCCTTTCACAGTTACTACTGTTGAGCAAGGTACCACCTATACTGTACCTATGCATTTCGTTTTTGTTGCCTAAATGTAGAACCTTACTCTTTTCACCATTGAATTTCATTTTATTTCATTTTATGTTCAAGTTTGCCATGACCCGGATGACTGAGAATCTCTACAGATTTTTAGCTATACAATTTGGGATGAACACCCTTTGAATGGTGTGGGAGTAGGAATGGATTTCCAGAGGAAAAAATGCAGACTACAGGAACCAGGAGCACTACCCTTAGGACACAGATAAATCTCCAAATGAGGATCTTCACCGATCCTCTAAAAGGATGCAAATGACCAGCTGTCTGCAAGGAATATAAATCCTTCCATTCCCCACTATCCTGTCAGAGTTGAAGAAGCTTCTTGGATGAGAAGCAAAACTTCTTTAAAAGAAAAAACAAGAAAGTCCAGAAAAAGCACCTTTGGGTCAGTCCAGAGTAATTTTCTCTTTTTCCCCTCTTTCAACTTTATTGAAACTGTTGTTCTGAACCTGGCATATGCAAATAAGTACCACATTTCAGCTGAAACAGGTAAACAGTTACTTTTTAATTTCTTTCTTTTCTTGTTTTCTAAATTCCTTTCAGCAGGAAAAAATAAGACTTTCACAGAAATATTATTTTTATTTTTACCTTCAGAATAGCTTGGATAATATCAGAGTGCAGAGCATTTCTCTATGCTGAAGAGTTGGAAATCTCATGGGATAAGATATCAAATTCAAAGGTTATTGTAGCTTAAGCACAGGCATCTAATCAAAGTTCCTGGAGGTCCCAACAAACCAGTCACCACAAAGGAACCTTCTGGCCTTCTAACAAAGCTGGGAATTCAAGTACGATATATTTAGTACAATTTGAACTGAATAAGGAAAAAGCGTTATAAAAATGGAGTTGAAATTTGAAAGATTGGAGATAATCTAAAAGAAGGAGAAAGTAACATTCTTATTAATTAGAAAGGGAAAAATTAAGAGCCGAGTGCTTTCTACTATAACCTGTCTAGCACTCCCAATAATTCCTGTATAAAGCCATGTTTCCACAATACAGAAAGGATATGAATTCTGACCTGTTTCTGAAATTTTCAGAAAGATTTGCCTTTTAACTACACGATGAAAGAAGTAGATGTATTTTTTATTTCTATTCATAGTAAACCAGAATTATTTAAAACATTTAACTCATTGCAATGGGCTAGGAAATTACCTTTTTCATATACCTGCCATTTTCTTATTATAGCATTTTTTTTAAAAAAAAGAAAGTAATAATGTAAATACTTAAAAATGAAGGGATGAATCTATAATTAATTGCTTCTGGGAAGAAATGTGTTCAAATAATGGCTAGGAGGCAATTAAATTTTAAATAAGGTTAATGGATTTCTGCATCTTTCCCTTAATAGCATTGACCCAAGTGAAGAGAGACTCTGTACTCTTAATTACTCAACCAAGTATAAACAGATGAAGCAGCACATGGAACAGCACTATCAAAGAAAGATATGATGGCAATGATTGTTGAACCACAATTATTTATTTGGTTTTCATTGCATTTATTGAGAAGTACTTGTGATGAATGTTATTTCAGTGCTATTCTAATTAGTGCAATTCTACCTTCTTTGCTCAAAAAGTCCTTGGTCCTATTTACTCACACTGTGATTTATTCTTATTAAGTGGGGTAACTTTCTAATTTTGGTAAGTAATGTGCAGATAGATGATAGGCTGTTATCAGCTGTGTTATGCACTGTTAAATGATAAAAGAAGAAGAAGAAATACAAAACATAAAATGGATGTGAAAATCCAATAAGCTGAGATTTCAGAAAGTTAAACAATATTACAGGTTGCATTAATAATAATCATTCAATGACAGTTATTTTTAATGTGTAAACCCTTGGTCATTTTAGTCTTACAGTAAAATATGTTAACTCTCTAAGAAGCTCATTAAAAATGTATACTACACATACTGACCAGGTTTCTGGCTTGGAAGTCAACTCCAATAGTTTATTTTATTTATTGTCATTGCACCTCGTACAATGAAATTAAATGACATCTTCAGTGTACATTATAATCATAACAATAAAACACAAACACACATCCTTCACATTCTATACAACTGAATTGAAAACCCAATATTGCATTATACCATAGACTTCAATATAGTTATTGCCCTAGGATAGATAGATCCTTTTGACCAATGCTGCAATGTGAGTGCCCCAGGTCATGTCCTCTTTCATGATAACACCCAGAAACTTAAAACTGGCCACTTGTTCCACTCAGTCTCCATTGATAAGCAAGGGATGCATGTCTGATCTATTCCTTCTATAGTCCACTATAAGCTCCTTGGTCCTATTGGTGTTAAGGACCAAGTTGTCTCCACACCACAAAAGCAACCAGTCCACCTCATCTCAATAGGCAGACTCATCCCCCCAGAGATGGGTCCCAACACCGTTGTATCATCTGAAAATTTAATAATAGTATTAATATCATGAGGGGGAATGCAGTCATGCACCTAAAGAGTATAGAGCTGTGATGGCAAACCTATGGCATGCATGCCACAGGTGGCACACATAGCTATATTTGCCAGCATACGAGCTGTCAGCTCCGGTGTGCATGAGTGCACTGGCTGATTGATTTTTGGCCTTCCAAAGGGCTGGGAGAGGCTGTTTTCGCTCTCCCCAGGCACCAGGAAAGCCTTTGGAGGCTGGGGAGGGTGAAAACTCCCCCATGCATGTGGGGTAGTCATGTGCACACATGCAGGTGGGAGGGGCGCATTGCATTGTGGGTGTGGGCACATGCACACAATCTTGGCACACCTTTACAAAAAGGTTCGCCATCACTGGTATAGAATAAGAGACTCAACACGCAACCCTGTGGTATCCCAGTGTTAAGAATAAGGGATGAAGAGATATGATTACCCAATCTGACTCTCTGAGAGCGGCCAGACAGGAAATTGATAATCCAAAAACAGATTGAATAAGAAAGTTGATGATTCATAAGTTTAAACACTAGTCTATGTGGAAGTATTATGTTAAATGCAGAGCTAAAATCTACAAAAAGCATCTTTATGTAGCCACCCCACTTGGTGTTCCAAATGAGTCAAAGCAGTGTGAAGAGTGATGGCTATGGCATACTCTATAGAAGTAGAAATAGATCTATTTCTTCAGTATGCAAACTGGTGTTTTTCAAATGTATGTGGAAGACCAGAAATGATGTGCCAGCAGACCAATTTCTCAAAGCACTTCATGATGGTAGGAGTGAGTGCCAATGGTCTGTAATTGTTGAAGTTATTGATAAGGAACTTCTTTAGTAGTGGAACAATGGTGGAAGCCTTCAAACAAGTTGGAATAGTGTACTGGGATAAAGACCGATTGAAGATTCTGGTCAAGACTCCAACCAACTGATCAGGACAGTCTTTAAGCACTTGGCCAGAGATACTGTCAGAACCGTCAGCCTTTCTAGGGTCCATAGCCCTCAAAATGCTCCTCATCTCCTGTTTCTCCACAATGAGGTGGGGGCTACAATGGGCTGTCTTTATCTGTCTCTGATGTCTCCACTTCAAAGCGAACAAAGAAATGATTCAGGTCCTCTGACAAAGAAGCATCCCCCTCAGCAGGAATGACTGGTTGGTTGATGGTATGTAATTTGTTGAATCCCTCGCACATCTGCCTCATATTATTACTACGATGATTATATTCAATCTTTCTCTTATAATCCATCTTGGCCTTCCGAATACCTTTCTTCAGACTAGCTCTGGCAGTCTGTATCTTGCCCCATCACCAGACCTAAAAGCCTTGGTCCTGTCCCACAAGAGGTGCTGGACTTCCTTGGTCATCCAGGACTTCTGATTGGGATAGATCCTAATACGTTTATCCACAGTGATAGTATCTATGCAGTGTTTGATGTAGCACAGAACAGTTGCAATGTGTTCCTCTAGGTCAGGGTGGTAAAAGATGTCCCAATTTGTGTTCTCAAAACAATCCTGAAGTTGTTGAGAAGCATCTTCTGGCCAAGATTTTACTGTCTTTATTATAGGCAGAGCCCATCTCCTTAGGGGGATGTGTGCTGGTGCTAAAAGCAGTGACATATGGTCTGATTGTCCTAAATGTGATAATTTTATAACCTTTAGCCATGTTTAATGTTGGTATATACTTTGTACAATATGTTTGCTCCTCTATTAGCACACTTAACATGCTGATAGAATTTAGGGAGCACTGTTTTTAAATCAGCCTGATTAAAGTCCCCCGCTATAATATGCACAGCATCAGGGTACTTATTCTGCTGATTATTAATAATATTGTACAAGAATCCCAAAAATATGGCTTCCTTCCAGAAAAGGTTAATGACCTAATTATTCTAGAGGGCCTTTGGTGGCTGAATGTAATGTTGCTGGTATCAGTTAATGGTGAACTGTGGTTTTTATTACATGATTATTATAGCTAATGGCTTATAGTTAGGATTGCTTGATTAGAAAATCTTAAATGTTATGGATATTTTATAGCTGTTTATTACCATGAATAATTTAGCATTATATAATTCTATAATGCTGTGGACTATTTAATTTCATGGATAGGTCACCATCCATCTAAATGGAGGTAGCAACATATAAATTTAATATCTTTACAAATACTATATTTTAATAGTGAAATGCAAAATGTATATTAAAACTTACAGTAGCATTATCCTCTTTTGAAGTAAAAATACCATATGAGGAAAATATTGTCTACAGCAAACATCCCATGTGGCAGCCTATTATCATATTAATAATAGTAATGTCTTGACAAGATAATGTTTTATATTGTACTTGTACTAAATCTCTTTCTTTTGCAAAGTAGCAATAGCAATAGCACTTAGACTTATATACTGCTTTAGAGTTCTCTCTAAGCAGTTTATAGAGTCAGCATATTGCCTGCAACAATCTGTGTCCTCCTTTTACTGGTTTTGGAAAGATAGAAGGCTGAGTCAACCTTGACCCTGGTGAGATTTGAACTGCTGAACTGCTGGCAATCAGCAGTCAGCAGAAGTAGTCTGCAATACTGCATTCTAACCACTGTGCCGCCACGGCTCATGGTATGTTCAAATCCTGCTTTGTCTACCAGTTAATAAACTTCACCATGATAGCTAGCTAATATCCATCTTACAGACTTCTTTTATACAATTTGTCTGCTTATTGCATTTGAATATATATATATTTTTAAAGTGAGACTGTCCGTAATACGATAGAAAGATTCTGGCAGAGGTGGATAAAACCTGAAGGTTAGTTATTGATATTTCTTGAGAGTTGAGCTTGTCCCAAATTATAGAAAAAAAGGGCAGTTTGGTTTTCCTATTAGCAATTATGTTGGGGTTGAAAATAACTGAATAAAATCTTCTCAATAAATCTATAAATCGTCATTGAAGCAGTTGTGCCGACAGGTATAATCTGACTTCATTATATAGGTATGGTAGACCTATATAGCCTAGAACATTCTTAATTTGGAAATATGGTTGAATACAACATTTGATTATATCATTACACACTCCTTAGGGCTATGTCCAGTGTTCTATGAATAGGATATTAATTGAAGAATCGCTAATAATTTTTGTCTAATTACAATTTTTGCTATTTTAGTGGAATCTTAGACATAAAATATCTCTTACATGCTTTTGAACTAATTAGGAAAATTACTTAGGGCACCATGCTGTGCTTTATTTTGCAACAATGTAAAAGCTCTACTGAATTTCTGGTTTACATTCAACTATGGAAATGATCTGGTTGTGCTTAAACAATCTGACTCAAATTATCAGAATGATCAGCAGCCACATCTACAATATATCGCATGTGTGGTTCAAAAAGGTTAAATTTGTTAATTAGTTGTAATCAAGGGTAAAAGAAAACTTCCATTAGAATTCAACAGCTGTTACTCAGAGCATAGAAACGATCTTTGCTTTGCTCAAGGGAAGCTATTCACTATCCAGAAATGTTTCAAAGCATTGGTAGTCAAATAATGTTTTTTATGAAATCTCCTATGTATATTGATTTCTTAAAATAAACACATTAGTACCATTTTTTAATATCCTCTTCTTCAATAATTATTTTTGCATGATTTCTAATAATAATTTATACACTGCTACTGATTGATAAAATATCAGGGTCTTAAAAACAAATATGTCTTATCTGAGTAAAATGCATGCTTTGTCTTTTTTTAAGTGTCAGTGTTCTTCAGTAAAAGTCTGTACAGATTCTCAGTCATTCAGATCGTGGTTGTCCCAAAGGTGCTTTTTCAGGAGGCAACTGGACTTTCTGTTGTTTTTTCTTCTTCTTCTTTATTTGAAGATGTTTCGCTTCTCATCCAAGAAGCTTCTTCAGCTCTGACAAAATAGTGGGGAATGGAGGGATTTATATCCCTTGCAGACAGCTGGTCATTTGCATCCTTTTAAATGGTTATATCTCAAGGTGAGGTAATCCTGTTAATATTCTGACTCCTAGGGCATAAAAACCATATGTGAATAGAGAGGCTACATTAAATTGATCCTAGCTAGAATAAGTAATTCAGTATATGTCAGTTACTCCTCAGTTTCAATTAAGTATCTTAGTTAATAACAAGTATTTCATATTACATTGGGGCCAGTGGTGGGATTCAAATATTTTTACTATTGGTTCTGTGGGCGTGGCTTGGTGATCGTGGCATGGCTTGGTGGGCATGGCAGGGGAAGGATACTGTAAACTCTCTATTCCTACCCCACTCCAGGGGAAGGTTACTGAAAAATCTCCATCTCCTCCTGATCAGCTGGGACTTGGGAGACAGAGAATAGATGGAACTGGGCCAGTCAGAAGTGGTATTTACCAGTTCTCCAAACTACTCAAAATTTCTGCTACAGGTTCTCCAGAACTGGTCAGACCCTGCTTAATACCACTTCTGGTTGGGACAAATCAAAACAATAGAATTGAATTCGATATTATTTTTAATCTTTGATCAGACCACAGTCACTAGCAACTAAATTTTCCTTATCTTTTTTAAAAAAGAAAGTATTTTAGTTGCCCCATTCTGTTTAATACTACTTGGCTTTCTAAGAAGTCTTTGTTTTTCCAGAAACATTGGGCAAAACACTCAAAAAAGATGGCTGTTGAATGTGAGGAATGTGTTGCTTTACACTGGATGGCTGGGAACTTTTTTCATTGGTTTCACACTTTTTATTGTTTACTTTAGCTATTGTTTTAACCACCCAGGATTATGATATATAAGATGGGTGGCTATATAAATCTTTTAGATAATAGATAATAAATAAATACCCTTCTGCCACATCCATTTATCACAAAAATAAACAATAAAATATGATCTGAGATAAAACCTTTTGTTTGTTTATCCAAAAGTATGGGAGTTATTGTTGGCTTCACAGAGGAAATAAGTTTATAATATCTCAATGATGCTACCACTGATATTGTGCTTGTCTAAACTGCACATCTTGCAATCTGTAGCAGCAGTGTTTTTTCAGAAGTAACTATGAAATAGCTTAATACTCAATCTTCTATAATCACACATGATAGAATGTAAAGGTTAAAAGAATCCATGGAGACTGTGTCATCCAATTTTCTGTCCAGTGCTATTATACAATTTCTGATAGATAGCCACTCACATGCTAATTAAATACTTTCAAAAAAGAGTCCACTACCCTCTGAAGCAGTCTATTCCACTTTCAAACAGTAATTACCATTAGCACATTCATACTGATTTTGAAATCTAGTTTGTGGTAATTTAAACCTACTGATTCTTGTCTTACTTTCTGGAACAGAACAAAACAAATTTGATATGAAACCTATTCAGGTGCTTGGAAGATAGTTATCATGCTATCCCACAGATTTCTCTTTTCCAGCATAAGCATCATAATACACAATGCTTCCAACACTGTGGTGTGCATGTGTGTATTTGATTTTATCCAGATCCCTTATCACCATAATTGGTTTTCCTTGGACTCTCTAGTTTGTCAATGTCCTTCTTAAAATGCAGCATGTCATGGCTAAAACATCTGGAGTAGTCATTAGCATGTTTTAGCTTCCTCTCTATTCTCCATTGAGTTTCTGTAATTTCCTACCTAATTAAGAATAGGTAAGATACATTTTTGGGAAATGGTATTTCCAACTATGGAGTTTGCAATTTTTTATATCCAGTCTTTCAAGACAGAGGGTGGTGACTGTTCTTTTGGATGAAACTGATTTTCTACATACATTTCAATCTAGCTATGGAATAGAATCTGCCTTTGCTAACCCATGGGATGACTTGTGCAGGAAACAAGAAAGGAGATTTGCAACCTTATTGATCCTCCTGGATTCTCAACAGTTTCAATGGCATTATCCATAATATCCACATGGAATGACTATCAGAATTGTGCTACTAATTGTACTGCTGGGATTTAAACATTGTAAGAAATACATAATAATGATAAAACTTCAGCACCGAACCTGAACCCTGTTTGTTCTTTTAAAAAGTGTGCTGGAGTTGAATAAGGTCATTTCTCTTCAAGACACTATGTAATTTTCTTATTATGTCCTCTTTAACATGACTCTAATACTAGCTTTTTAGAAATTGACTCACTGACTGACCTCCAGAATTCACAATGGAAACTGATCACCGACAATCATAGTTACTTAAGCTTCAACAGGCAAAGCAAACTACCCTGATGTTCTCTTTTATTTGTTATCTCCCTAACCAAATGTCATTGTTAATAAGACTGATGAAATAGTTCTTTAGCAAACACTTGAATTTTCTTACCAGCAGAAATATTTTTGTAATTGTTGGTATTATAAGTTTAGTATCAGTTATCAGTGTACATGGGAATGTCAGTCTTCTTTAACATCTGCCCCAAATTATTGGAAGGATGCATTACTATGTCCTTGATATATCTAGTTCATTGCTTCTCTCCCTCTCCCTCCCTCCCTCCCTCCCTCCCTCTCTCTCTCTCTCTCTCTCTCTCTCTGTCCCTCCCTCCCTCCTTCTCCCTCTCCCTCTCCCTCTCTTCTCCTTCTCCCTCCCTCCCCTCTCCCTCCCTCCCTTCTCCAGGGATTTGGGGAAATTTAACTTGCACAATTCTTTTCCAGATCCATGTAATTTTAGCACCTGCTCATATCAACCATAAAATTATTTTCTCTGAGAGCTATTTATAACTAACAAGTCTTGACTGACAAGTGGAATATGACATATTGCTTCAGGAAGATACCAAAAAGAGGAATCAAATGATAATGGAAGATTGCATTATTTTTTCTGTTGTTTTTTTTTTCCTTTTTGAAAGGTACCATTTCCATTATATATAATATATGACATTAGGAAACCTGGAAGATAAAGAGGTGTCTTTAACCAAGGCAGACCATTTATATTACCTCTAGTAACTGACAGAATACAGAAGAGAGTTTTCCCCAGGCTTTTGGTTCTCAGGCATACAAATTGTGTGCTTGGTTACTGAGCCAACAGTTCCAATTTATCTTTTTTCTGAATTTGCATAGAAATGTAGTGGTTTTTAAGATTGCCTGCTAAAAACTTACAAGTATAAGTTGTATTACTCAACTGTTCCTTATATTGGGTTGGCTTTATTTCTAGCAGGTAAAATAGTGCTTAAGCAAACAAATGTACAAAAAAAAAAATAAGTAGCTGACCCATCCCATGCCCCCATGCTGACAGCTGGCATGCCACAAAGTGGATAGGGCAGTGAAAAGTATGATCCTCTGATCATACTTTCTTAGCTATCTCCCCTATCAACACACTTGGGCAGCATCCCTAGGTTACATGTAGTTAAGCTGTATCTGAAGTAGGAAAGCCTTACACTTTAGCCAGCACTGATACACCATGCAAGGGATCTCAGAAGGAACAATAAATATGACTTGTTTATGAGCTATCCCTTCACAATGCTCACAAGCTAAAGGGATGCATGGGGAAAGCCATCTTCCCTTTTCTCCCTGTTAGACTTTATCAACAGATAATGCCCGCTTCAAAGAGTGGGGTGGAATTTACAAACTGTTGCATTACAAACAAGTCAGATGGGAACTGTGGTTTTGTAATTCAGAGAGATTACTTCCTACCATCAGTATTTTTAACAAAATGTATTGGGATGTATAGGGGGGAAAGATTAAGATATATTCATCTTTTGGGTTATTTCTTTAATCTCTTCTCCAAAATGCATTTTCCTGCCTATTTTTTTGGAGGAGGATGTGGGAGGGGCGGGGAGGAGTAATATATGTTAGATAGGAAGAAGAAATTCTAGTCATCCTATTAAAAGGGAAATATTGCTGCTTTTCCTGAGGATGGAATTCTAAATAGGTTTTGTAATTACAAATTACAAACTCTTACTTGGGAGTAAATATGCATCATCCCAATTCCTCAACTATTATTTCATATAGGAATAGCTAGTTCTCTTTTCTTCCCTTCAGTTATTATATAGACAAATTTCTGTGCCTTTTATTCCTGCTATCCAGGTGAAAATGGCCATGGGATGTAAGCATCAAGAGAATGGATCTGCCCAAACAAGTCAAAAATCGCAATCCTAAGATTGGGCAAGCTTTTTCTTAGGCAAGAATGGAAAATATTATTTCTAGATCAAATTAGAAAAAAATTGAAGTGAGTTGACCTTGTCATGTGCTGAAGATAAAGTATATGCTGCATTATGTTAAATCTGTTATTGGGGTATGTTTGTGTTGAAATGCGGGTACATGAAGATGGGCCCAGAATCTTCCTTTTTTGGCATTGTAGCAGCATAATTCTACAAGGTGTATTCTGTCTCTTGCACATCTCATAATTATGTATTCAAGTTGACTATATTTTCAAGATAATTAAGCATTTACATGTATTATGGACAGATGGTTTGAAATGCCTCTAACATAAAGACATACTTCTTTTGTCACCCTATGACAGTGCTTTCCCCTGAACTGCCACAACTCAAAAAGCTTCTTTATTCAGTATCTATAGGAGACAACAAAAGACTTGTCAGATAAAACAAATAATAAGCTTTAAGGAATTGTTGGATTATAGAAGAATGATACTAATCAATTGATACTTATAATACAGTAAGTAGTGTCTTTCTTTTTTTCCTGATATGTCTTATACAATTCCACAAAGTATATCCTTATTTTAATTACTATTGCAAACATGATGGTAACAGTTTTCAAAGTTTTGAATTAATGCTATAAGAGTTTCTCAATCTTAAAAGCAGAAATACTACTATGGTTTATGTGTCTTAAAGAGAATGAGACTTTGCTTTCTGCTTTTCAGAATATTGAACAAAATATAAATGTATGGGCATACTATAAAATGTAGCAATATATTGCTAGGGGTTTTCCCCCCAGTTCAGTTTTAAAGATTGTTACTTAAATTGCTGTGTCTTGAATGGTAGCAACACTGACTTGAATGGCTCGTGAATTAATCCGGAACACTCAGGAGTGATGTTATGTTATGACACATCTGTAGGCAAGGCTCTTCTTGAACAGATCATACTATCCCTGATATTCATCTTCTTGTCTGCTAGCCGAAGGATTTATAATATGGTACAATTCTCTGCTTGACACAACATTTCTGTGCCTGTCTTTTTCATTTTAAGTATCACAGAAGCTGTCACCTCAATAACCTAAATAATGAAATTTAGTACTAGTGATGGAATGTATAGAATATACCAGTGAAAATGCTTAAAATATGACTCAACTATCCTGTTTTGTCACATCTTACATGGTCTATGTCAGAAAATATTTATCTCTCTTTTAGTCTTCTCTAACTTATAGGCTCTCACAAAGAGCTAGCAGAAATAAAGCCTACCTGAATTAAACTATTGGGATATATTTCTGTTTATAAAAACATCACGTTCATTTAGATTCTTCAAGAATCAGACTACACACACACATACACACACACACAGGGAGAGAGAGAGAGAGAGAGAGAAAGAGAGAGAGAGAGAGAGAGAGAGGTGTGTGTGTGTGTGTGTGTGTGTGTGTGTGTGTGTGTGTGTGTGTGATTTTTTCCCCCCAGCATAACTCTGGAACGCCTTGAGCAATTTCAACCAAACTTCATATACAGATGACTTACTCTTTGGAAATAAATACTGGGGGGGGGGGGGTAAGACACACCTAAAACTGCTCAGTGTGTGTGTTCTGTTAAGATATAGCCTGTTGTGTCTTAAAATGGCTTCTACTGTACTGCTGTAAAATGGCACAGTGGAGTTGCCATGGTAATGGTTTCACGGTACTCGACAAGGGGGCTCCCTCTGGTAAGAGGAAAAATCCAACATTAGAAATTACATTTAGTCTGGACATTTTTTCCCTATAAATAAATACCTGGGCAACTCAGCATTATCAGCTAGTAGGGTAATAAAATTACATCAGTTTCACATTGTATGATTATGTGAAAGGCAATAGTTGCAGAAATTATGCTGCTACAGGAGACGTAATGGTGGTCTTGGAGTAACGGTGGCTGCCACCAGGTGTGGTCAGTAATGCAGGGATTTCAATTGGAAGTTTGTTTCCTAGTTGATAGATAGAGAATAGAAGAATAATGTTCACTGTTGAAATAAAAGATGGGGAGTGGGGCTGGCAACTAACCTGGTAAGACCTGAATGAAGGCTCTGTTAAAGCTCAATAAATAGTGTGGAAGAGAAGGTGTGGTCGTTTGTGGTAAGTTGTGTAGGAAGACATGGAACTATAAAGAGTACAGTTACTGTGAAACTATTCTTAAGGTTGTATGGTGGAAGATGAGAGCTAAATTGTTACAAGGACATAATAAGGACAGACACTGGAAGTGTGCATCCAATTCTGCTTCCAATTTCCTAATTACAAATCAAGGGCCAGTGATTGAACAAGCTCAAGCTGAATGCCAGATCTATGTGCAACAGATCCTTCTGGGCACTGGAAGAAGCAAATTAATGAGACTATTTTCAGACAGAGAGCTTGAGATGGAACCTGAATTCATGGAGCATGACCCTTCTTGTTGTACTTGATCTCTTAATACAGGGGTGTAAAACTTAAGGTACGCAGGCCGAATCTGGCCCATAATGTGGTCGGATCTGGCCCATGGGGCCGTAATGGAAAATGTATGGGGTCAGCCCCCATTACTTCGGCCTAGTCTGTAAAGAGGAAACATTGGATGAGCGTGGCTTCAGCCCAGTTTACCTAGTGCGAACAGGAAACATGTCAATAGTTTGGAGAGTGGTGTCAAGCTGGCCATGCCTACCGTTGACCACACCCACCCAGTCAGCCATGCCTTCCTGGCCCCCCCAAGGTCAACCTCAATCCTGCTGTTCCTCAATTAAATTGAGTTTGACACCCCTTGTCTTAGTAGGTTTTGATACTAATTGATCAATCTGGATCACATAGGAGGATTGAGAATTATTTTATTTATTTATCAAATTTATGTACCACATATCTCATTTAAATAACACTGGGCAGTTTACAATAAAAGTGCTGTAATATAAAAGCATAAATAAAAACAGATTTAAAAAAGACTTAAAAGTTAAACATTGAACTTTGTAAAACATTACAGAGGGAGTAACCTCATATCTCTAATCACTAGAGTTAAATATGTTAAAGCCTCATGCCATTTGGAAAAAACAGGTCTTAATGCTCTTTTAGAAAACCAGAAGAACGGAAGCCATCTTATCTCAGGGGATAAGGTATTCCATGGGGCAGGTACAATGGTAGAGAAGGTTTTCTTCCTGGATACCTCCATTCAAAATTATTTAGCCAATAGGATCTGCAACAAGCCCTCCCTGCTTGACCAGGTGGGATAGGTTGGTGTGATTGGGATACGAAGGTTTGATCAGTGACATTCATGCTCACTGGTGCCCTAAACACTGACAAATCTTGGTGCTTTCTTCTATATAGGATTCTCTGAAAGAGTTCGATTTTAATATAGGAATATATCCATGCTTCTCCTAGAAGAACAGGCTGATTTTAGTACTTCATTAATATATCAGCATTGAAATATTCATGGCATGAAGAAAATCTTAAGCAGATCATAATTCAATGTCAGATATATCTCTGATAAGCTATTTCACAACTAAAAGTAGGATGTTTATATCCCAATCTTATAGTTCGCATAAAGTTTTATGTTTGTGACCTGATGCTGTTATCAGCCTTCTGAGAACAAGTGAAAGCAAAAAAATTGTTTCAATTCAAAATGCATCAAATCAGTAGCAATACCTTACTGTGGTATTCTAGAAGTACGGTACATATTTAACAGCAATGCATATTATCATTATCTTTTAATATCCCCATAGTCAAACAGCAAAAGGAAGTTGCTAAAAGCTATCAATTTGTCTCACCTGTTTCACTGCAGTTTTCATAAGGAGCTGGATGCTACTGAAATGCTTTTAAAATGAAGGTTTTAACAAAAGGAGCTAAGAATGATGACGTATACCATATGTGATATAAAATTTTAAATAGCTTCACCAGAATTCATTCCAGGGGCCTCTCAGTTAGGGTTTAAAACAACAATAAACAACAGCCAGATGAGATGAAACATTTGATAAATGTCTTCTTTGAAGCAAATACCTGAAACTTGATTATAAAAAAATGTTGATTATCCACATTAACTCAGGCAGTCTTTAGTAATATTTATTTTTTAGCACTTTTATCATTCATATGCTGCCAAATTATCCATGTTCTCTTAGCTGATAAAAAGTAAAACTTAAAGAAAGCAGAAGTAACCCTATTGACAATAAAACCAGCAACAGAGGAGCACAAAAATACAGTCTTTGGGCAGTCTTCTTTCTTCCTCTGTGAAAGCGTTTTTTTTTTAACCTCCTTCTCTCTCTTTTTTTTTGAACTTTTTTGAACTAGTTTTATTACAGAAAAAGCACCCCCCCCCAAAAAAAGAATAATCTTTCATTACATCTTGTAGAAAGTGTATCCATTGGTCACAAGTACATTTCGTGTGTTCCTTCCACAATCACATATATTCCATTCAGTTTGAATTGTATATGTTAAAAATTTATATATTTTACTATCACCATATCACCATTTTCATTTAATTAAGATTTCAAGAACATAGCCACCTGCTGGCATTTTTTTTCTTCCCCCAGTCTCAATCAATCTGCCATATCTTTATATCTTTATAACATATTCTAAAAAAAGTCAATTAATAGGACATCTAACATTTCCTCTCCCTAACATATCTTTATTATTATTATTATATTAACTAGAGGTTATTTACTATTTTTCTCACCTCCACTCTCCACAGGTGCAAATTTTTACCTCCTTCTCAGAGTTCTTGTGAATTTCTTGTGAATTGATCCTGATCCTTTAAAGTATACTATAGTTAAGCTGCAATTGTACATCTTTATATTCCCCAGCGGTTTTCTCACAGCATATAGTCTCAATCCGAAAGAGCCCAAAGAAGGGCTCCTATGTGATCTCTTATTTTGAGGTGTCATTGTTAGAAAGTCTATTATTAATTGCCCAAAGTCATATGACTTGGACAGCTATATAAATTGGAGTAATAAGTAAATGAATAAAAATTATACGCAGAGCATTTTACATATCTTTGACTATTTGTTACTAGATAAAAACAACATCATGATCATGGTTGGCCATGAGAATTTCACTGCAATTCTTTCTCCTTTTGAAAAAGATTCTGAAAGTAAACTCTTTCATCCAACTGAGTGAGAAACTAGAGAAAACACACAGTCAAAATATTCTGCAATATGAAATCACTGAGAATCACAGTCACATCTGTGTTGTAATTTAACAGCTCAATCCTGTAGGGGGAAGAGTGGGATAATGATTGCTAGTGTTGCCTTTGGAACTTAGTTCATACACAGTAAGTGATAATAAGGTTTGGTTTCTGCTTAAGGTATTGTCTGATACAAACCAATTGTGGTTTACTTACTAAACCATAATTAGCATGATTTGTAAACTGTAGCTGTGATTTCATGATTAAGTAGTTTGTAATGTGTTCCACTTTCATCTACTGAGAACTTCCACTATTACCTTCCAGCTAAGACATGACTTAATAAGAATGTCTGAGAAGCTACAGATCAATAGACTTTTCCCAATTACAATATGATTTGGTGTATTGCATGAAAGACCAGAGGAACAAGTTTTGCTTTTGATAAACATGTCTAGAAAACTTGAAATTTGATATTAGATTCATATGGATTGAATTTTTTTTAAAATGGTACTGAAATAAGAGTCTTCTAAAGATTGGTCTTCTGTTTCTCAGAACAGCCTTCCTTAATATAGTGCTCTTCATATATGTTTTATTAGCTGGATACCCATGCTTCACAATGAAACTATAATCAGGCAATGCAGAAGAAATCTGGTTCACTCCGGTTCAATCTGTTGGTTCAGTGGTGGTTGGTGATTGAAGCACACAAGGGAGTATCGCTCCCATGACCTTGAGTCTAGAAACAGTTTCATAGGTGGAAGGCGTAGACATTTTGGTGAGGTACCGACATTTAGAACTGTAAGGAGCTTCAAACCACTCCTGAGGGTAAGAGTGGAACGTCTGCCAGCTTGAACTGAGGTAACGGAATGCGAGGCAACTGGCAGTTGGAACAGAGTTCTTTTAAGGTGTGGAGGGAGAGTAGAATGTCTAACTCCTTAGCATCACAGCGTGTTAATATAAGGCAATTGGCAATTGGAACAAAGTTTTTTTCAGATGGGGAGGGGGAGTAGAACTCTTTAACATCAGAGCATGTTAATTATTTTATAAGAAATACTATGGTCATTTTGAAAAATCTTCTCTTAGCATCTAGAAGCCAAGAGGAACATACGTTTCAAATTTCAAGTTTGTAGGCTTTCCAGTTCTGGAGATTTCGTGATGAGTGAGTGGTATTTGGCTTTGATAGATAGATAGATAGATAGATAGATGGATGGATGGATGGATGGATGGATGGATGGATGGATGGATGGATGGATAAATGGATGGATAAATGGATGGATAAATGGATGGATGGATGGATGGATGGATGGATGGGCGGGCAGGCGGGCGGGCGGGCAGGCAGGCAGGCAGGCACGCAACAATTACCAGCACTTTGAGCCAATGAGGGTATAAATTCTAGGTACTAAACTATAATCAAGTATAACTTTCTGGCAAAAAGTTGGGAAGATTTCCCTGGTACTAATCCTTCCAAAGTACATAAAAGGTCTTTTATATGCTGCTAAATCACAGTTCACAATCACAAACATGTTTGGAGCTTTTCCTCCCAACTTTAAGGAATTGGCTTCTATCCAAATATTTGAGCTAAAACCAACTGAAAGAGTCCAACCTTTCAAATTAACATTTTTTTCTCTCCTGTTATTATTCATTTATAAATCCTGTATTATTATCTTCCCAGACTAACAGAATTTATGTCTCAAGAGCCTCTTTCTGGGAACGAAACTATTAAAATAAGCAGTACATAATGAACTTATTGTAATTGGATTATTTTTGCAAGATCCTGTGGGTCTTTTCAATGAATAATATTGTAAGGTGGTAAAGCTGGATGCTTTCCACTATATTAAATTCTAGTGGCTACTTTAAATGATACTGTTAATAGTACAGTTCCTACTATGAAATTTTATTTTGAAGAAAATCTGGTTTTTATCCGGATCTTGCTTATACCTTTTAATTTTTATAGAGACCATAATTTAAAAAAGTCTGAGCCAGAGAAATATCTGTATTATTATGGGTTTTAGTTCAACTTTGGCTTTGCTGAATGTGTAACTGTGTCATTATAGTTTATAAATCACAGCTTATGCTATTATTACTTCTTAGTGAAAAGAAACCATGGCTTACCATAGTGAATCACAATAGTCAATGAAAGAAAAATCCCATTAAGTTTTTCACAAGACCATACATGAAAAACCTGAAGTAACTGAAATAGATTTTTCTATGACAACTAAATCCCCAATTTATAAAAGCAATGTATAAAATATTCTGGATCTTTGCCAGTGTATTGGCTGTTTTGCACATATTACATAAATGGAGGGTTTGTTTGAAAGTCCCAACTGAATCTTTCCTTCATCTGTTTTCTCCTGCTGAAAAATCAACGTTGTGTTAGCAAAGGAGCTTATATAAGACTATATTTGAAGTAATGAGTAAACCTGATTGATTTGTATTGCAGATGCCTTATGATTCCATTTATCAACATAAAAATGGGAGAAACTAGTTAACAACATCTCTTCCTGCTTTGATCAGTTAAATTTACTCCATATCAGCATGTCAACTTAGTTTTTATCTATACAGGTAGTCCTTGATTTATGACTATTTAACAACCTTTCAAAGTTAATACAGTGCTGAAAAAATGTTACTTGCAAGTGGTCTGCATGGCCACCATTTCAGTGTCCTTATGATCAGTAAACAAAATGAGGGCACTTGGGAACTGTCATGTATTTACAATGGTTGTCATTTGCAATCTTCTCAGGAGGCTTCCAACAAGCAAAGTCAATGGGGGAAGCCAGTTTCACTTAAGAACCATGCCAAAAAAGATTGTAAAATTGGGCACAATTCACTAAATGACTACACTGCTTAGCAATGGAAATTCTGGTTCCAATTGTGGTTGTAAATAGAGGGCTACCTGCATCTATAGAAACTATACTAGGTGAACTTAGTGTGGAGTTGAGGTAAGATTGGCAAGACCCTGGTACAGTTCCACTATTAACCATGGAAACTAACTGGGTGATTTGTGGTGACAACTTCCAACCCACCTCACAGAGTTCTTCTTGGAGGATAAAATAAAAGAATATCCTAATGAAATTAGTTTGAGTTCTAAAGAAAAGGTAGGATGGAATTCTAACAAATACATTAGCTCCCTGAATTTTCTTCTGTCCTACTTTTTTGTTTTACTTTTTCCTCACATTTGAGCCAAGTATTGCCTCTTCTTTTGACCTAGCATTAAAGGCATTATAACATTAAACCTTTTTATTTCTGATAAAGCCTTGTTCTTTCTCAACTATCCTTTGTTCCTATCATTTTCCTTAACTTTAGTCACTTTAGCAGGTTCTGCTTAAATGTTTTTCATCTCCTGTTGCTATAGTTATGCCACATCTCTCCTACCCTTTGTGCATTTCTAAGCTTTCAACCCGAATCTTTTGCAACTTGTTATGTGCCTGTGGGGAAAACCCTATATATTTTTTTTCCACTCTTACCAAGCGTCCCCTTTATTTCACTGCCCATCATTTGGAAACTGTTTGAAACTGGTCACATGCAGAAAATTTTCTCTTGCAATTTTCGTTCTCATTTAAGTTTATGAAAGAGGACATCTGTTGTCATTTGCTTCACCCTTCATCCCATTCAATAGCAAAGTAAACATCCAAAAGAAAAGTCTCATGTATCCTGAAACTGAAGTAGAAATGCAAAAACTTCATTGAGAAGGAAGAAAATGTTGAGAAATTGCAATGAAGATTTTGGCATAACATTAGATGAAACCATAGCAAAATGGTTCCAAAATTCTTCTCTGTATAATATATGTGTCAAAATCATAAATGCAATCACAGTCCAAATTGATGACTAGACCCATGCAGTTTTCTTAGTGGTATTATAGTTTTATATTGCCTTTGTAAGAGCCCACTTATACATTTATTATCCATTCATAATCTCTGGAATCTAGGACTGAAAATACTGTAAAGTGAGCAGGATACATAGGGATCAAACAAGGACTATCTAGCACATCTTTTTTTTAAAAGACTGAAAAAATACATGTTAAGCTGAGATTAATATTGTACACAGTGTGTCATTTAATTAACCTAAGAAATTCATCTGTAAATGTCACCATTATAAATGTATATTTGAAGGTCACAGATTCTAACCCTCTAGCTTGATATTTGGTTGTTTTTTATGCAGATGCTCAATTCTAAAATGAAAGATTTTAGAATTGAGCAGATTTAAATTTGATTTAAATAGCCATCAAATATATTTGGATAACTAACCGCAATAAAATTGTGGGGTTTTTTTCCCATAGAAGTTATCAACGTTCTTCTAACACATCTTTTTTTTTAAAAAAAACCTCAAACTTTTATTATTTTCTTACCCAAAATGCAACTTGCTAAAGCCTAGCTCAAATATCTTTCTTCACGCAGGTGAAATCAGTGGCAGAAAATTTCGGTTCCGTTTATAAATTTCGAATTAATCTTACAGATTAAAAAACAATATAGAAAATGTGGTATTTTTATATACAGTCTTACAAACAAATGAAAATATAAATTTACATATTCAGTCATATAATTTGTATTAAAAAAAATAACTTAACACAAATTCCCAGCAAGACTTTTGCCTATACTACTGGAATAACAGTATCTGAAGGATCTATTTCTCTGCTTTAATTTTCCTGGACTCCCTATATCTTGGAAGCTCTAACTAGGGTTTACAGAGAGATTGTGGAGACATTATAAATTCCTTTATATTCCAGCTTTGGTCCAAGGTTGTTTCCAGAATTGTTTCAAGTTCTATCCCTGGTTTCATTAGGACCACTTTTTTCTTTTTCTTTTAACTGTTCTCAAGGTTGTGACCATCATATGACTTCTGCAATCCAGTGATCACAATCTGCAACTTTCCCAGCCAGCCGGGGTGTGTTCTGGATTCTTTTAGTGCCGGTTTGCTCAGGGATGTGCTTCGTGCATGCACTTGATGCGTACTATGCACACATGTGCAGTAGTGAAAAAATTGCTACTGAAGAAGCAAAAAACAAGATGGTTCGGGGGCATGGGTGGCCGAGTTACTGCCTACAGCTAAACCGGTCCAAACCAGTAGGAACCCACCTCTGCCAGCCAGCTTCTGACAAGCAAGGTCAATGGGGAAAATCAGATTCACTTAACAATCACACGATTCATTTAATAACCATGGTAAAAATAGTTGTAAAATCAAGTCATGTGGCGACTCGCTTCATGACTGCATCACTTAGTGCCTGAAATTCCAGTCTAATAAGTCAAGAATTACCAGTGGTACTCAGAATAAAATCAGTCATTTGTTTAGCAAGTGGCTTTGTGTTTGATCCATTTTCCAAGATATGATGGTGGTGATAGGATAGGAATAAGATTCAGAGGGATTTCATTTTGAAGGAAAAGGAAAAGTTGAAGGAAAAATTACTACCCATTAAGTTAAATGTACCTTATTTTTCAATATGTGAAAACAGAATTGCAAATTTTACCTCTTAATTCATTAGGTGGACTTCAAAAAGCCACCATTTGAATTCTTTATGCTGAATCGTTGTGTGTTTAAGCACAACTTATTTAATAAATCTAACAGGTTACATAAGTAAGACAAACCATAGCTAACACATTAAACTTCACTAATCTATACAGACTCAACCATTGTGTTTCAGCCTCAGCCCATGTCGAGTCTGGTGATGTTAGTGATAATGGCGTATCCTGTAAGATTGTACTGACAATGATTGAAATGATTTGAGAAAGCTTTGTGATACTCAAGAATGCTATGTACATACTGCCTACAGACTGATAAACACAGCTGTCATCAGCATTGTCAATGAGAAGCAAAGAAAAGAAACATATTTGCTTTTTTCTCTCCCTTCCATCCGTTGCTAACATACAGGGAGGAAGAAAATCCAGTAGTATTCAATATACTCCACATCAATCTAGCTAGTCTTCATTGTCTTTTTATCTGGTGGCTCTTCATTGGAATGGCATTTACTGCCATTGCAGTTGGACCAAAGGTTAACATGTGCTGGGTTTCACAGTAGTTTTTCTTTTTCCTGATGGAGAATGGTTGGGAAGCAAATAGACAGTGATATCATGCTGCCTATTTGACAGGGAATCTTATTAAAGGGAGAAGTCCTTCTAATAAACATATTACTATTTAAATTATAGCGAACAGAGGATGAACACCAACATTTCTGAGAATCAAAGAAGTGCTGAAACCAGTGAAAAAGACATTGGCTCTAATTTACATCCTATTTATTTCAATGTATATTACAGTTGATGTATTTGCTTCAGACAGTTATTTTTTAGTATTTAGTATTTTTAGCATTCAAATACTTTGGCCACCTAATGAGAAGGAAGGACTCACTGGAAAAGAGCCTAATGCTGGGAAAGACTGAGGGCAAAAGAAGAAGGGGATGACAGAGAATGAGGTGGCTGGATGGAGTCACCGAAGCAGTAGATGTGAGCTTAAATGGACTCCAGAGCATGGTAGAGGACAGGAAGGCCTTGAGGAATGTTGTCCATGGGGTCATGATGGATCAGACATGACTTTGCAACTAACAACAACTACAATTTATAGCATTTTTGCTGAAAAGTTCTATTCCATCTTTTTCTCTTAAACAGTTCCTCCACTATCAAAAGCCCCTTAAGTTCAGTAGTGAAAGAAGTAGTGGGAAAACTTCAGATTTACAAACAGGATTTGTTATTGGGCTTTCTTTCTGTAAAATGCAAATGCCTTTGTTATTACTAAATGTACTTTCTTCTGAAATAAGTGAGATCCATTTCGTGTAGTCTTTATGTAGCTTTGGGTTATGCTTATGACAATTAGGCTGCCATGAATGGATTTCAAAGTGATCTGGCTTTGTATATATATATATATATATATATATATATATATATATATATATATATATATATATATATATATATATATATATATATATATATATATATATATATATATATATATATATATATATATATATATATATATATATATATATTCAGATTGTCGTGGTTGTATGAAACTCTCATGATGGTTCTTTTTTTATTCTTCAAGTTTTGTGGTAAGAAAGTAAGCATATTTTCCTTTTAAAGATACGTTTTGTAGACTTGGCTGTCTTCTCCATTTGGCAGACTGCAGTCACCTTGTGATTAGTCTGAATAGAAGTATTGATTCAAAAAGTTGGCAGATTGAGGTCTGAAAAATAGATTCTCAGCAATCTTTTTTAATTGAATATGCTTAAGTCCACATGCTATCTCTGGTCAGCCAAGTCAATATTGCTACAGTACCAAATTTCTGGACCCTTTCCTCTTATCCTATTGTGCTCATGCAAAAAAAAGATTATACCTTTTTTTAAAAACATTTCACCATCCTTGATCTTGTTTCATATAAAATGAATATGAGGTGCCATTGTTGTTTTTAGGCTTTAATTCATTTTATGACTTTATAACCTAAATTATAATATTACAAAGGTATCAACAAGAGAGGCAAGGTTACAAATGAGACGTACAGCTAAAATCCTGAAGTTCCACAATCTATAATAGGATTGCGATGACCTAGGGCAGTGGTTCCCAAACTTGGCAACTTTAAGAGCTGGCTGGAGAATTCTGGGAGTTGAAGTCCACAAGTCTTAAAGTTGCCAAGTTTGGAAACCACTGACCTAGGGTATGGCACAAAGGCAACATAGCCAGAGAACTGGTATGAGTCCCTTTATTAACACCAACTGTGCTCCCAACATCCCTTTCAACTCTCCGGCCTGGAGAAAAACTCATCCACAAACTTATAACAGCCTTTGGCTGAAAATATTCCAGTCCAAACATTGTAAGCAGAAAGCTTCCAACTATAAATCCAACAGGGCAAGATAAGGTCATTAATCCAGCAGGGCAAGCAAGATAAGGAGTTTCAGAAGTGAAGTAGCATGGCAGTAAATCAAACCAGTGGGGATGATGCCAGGAACTCAGATAAGCAATTAACACCAGATTAACTCAGTGTTTGTTCCCTACAACCGCCCCTCTCATTTTCCTTTCCTTTAAACTCCATCCCCAGGTGTGCCTTGTGAAGAGAATCAGGGCCCTTTTCTCCCTCGTAAGCCATGCAACCCACACTGCTCTCTTCTCCGTTCTTCCCTGCATGCCCTAGGATGGGGAGGGGGTGGCCCTTGGTCTCCATCTGAATCCCCTCTCCCTTGTTCTACATCTCCCCTGCTCTGCCCAGCCTGACTTTGCCCTTCCCCAGTTTTCTCCACAGCCAACAGAGCCACTCTCCCGCTCTCAATCAGCCGTTCGTGTTCCCCCTCCAATTCAGACTCCAACAGGGGCATGACAAGGACATGATCCATGCTAGGCTCTGTAGCTGCAGACTTGCGGAACCCCATCATTCACCTTGGTCCCCATTTTTTTTCAAAAAAACCCACATACTTTTTTCTTCTTCTTAAAGAGCTCCATTTATCCCAAAGGAAAGTTTTATTGATACACACTCATTATTTTTCTATTGCTTACCACTTTAACTGTGTTTAAAATCACTTAATTTTAATGGTTAAAAATTGATAATATCTGATCCAAAAGCTGAGAGCTACATATAAAGTCTTAGGAAAAGACATGCAGCACCTAGTTAGGAACCCATATGGGGCCTCCTTATTATTTTTTATTAAAAGTGCAATGTATATATTCTAAATAAATCAATTTTTTCTCTAGGGTTTGAGATTAGCAGATTCATTTTTTTAAAAAAGTTTTTTTTTATTTTAATTGAACAAAAACACAAAAAAAGAATCGTCCTTCATTACATCTTGTAGAAAGCGTGTCAATTGGTTACAGATAACTTTCATGCATTTCTTCCACAGCCATTACTTATAGTACATATTAGATTATACACTTTAAATCAAAAATCTTTGTATATCTTACTATCAATGTACCACACTTCTCATTTGACGACAATTATTTGAACATGCTTTTTTACCTCAAATCATTCATACTTAAAGACACAACCATGTAATGGCATTCATTAGCTATTTCAAAAAATCCTCCAATAACATTACACCTTTATAGCATATTTTAAGTAAAAGTCAATAAATAAAGTTTCTAAGCCTTTCCCTTCCCTTTTCCCCCCAAATCACTGTTTAAAATTTATATACAAGTTACTTTTGCCAATACCATAGCATGTATATATTATTAAACAATGTCCATTGACATTTCCTTGTTGTTATTATAATTGGCTAAAAATCATTTACTATTTATGTTCCATCTCCTTTCATCAGACACCCCCCCTCCAAAAAAAACCTTACACCTTTATGACAAGATCTAAATAAAAAATTGTTAATAAAATTTATAGGTCTGTTTCCCAAGTCACAATTTGCAATTTATATCCAAATTGCTTTTACTAGTTTGCCAGTACATGTATATATCACTAAGTTGTATCCATTATAATTTCATTATTGTTATTATAGTTAATTATTTGTTAATGAATAAACATTTAATAACAATCTAAAACAATCTAAGAGTTACTAAATTCCTACTTATTGATCACCAAAATCAACTAATTTTTTATTATCAACTTTCATTGTCAACCTGTATCTTTCCAGTAACAAAACAGTCTTATCTCTCTTGCCAATTGTGGTGTCAGTCTTCTTTTTATCTCCTTTATAAGGTTTTTATAGACTTCTCTCTGCACTTTGTTGCTTGAAGGATCTCTCAGGTAATCTCGTTGCCCTCCAGCTGCTACTAAAATTAGCTTGTCTTTGGTTGTCAATCTTGCTTCTGAAAAAAATTCTCTTCTTAAGTCCATCATCATTATCATTTTTTTTCTTCTGTATCTTGGAATCTGGGGTAGAGCTCCAACTCATCGAATTCCTTTCTCCATATTCCCTTCTTTCCACTTTCACCCACATTTGCTCCATTAATAAATTCATCTATTGTCTTGTCTTTATCTTCTATATCTTCATTCTCCCCTTTAATTTTTGGGACTCCAACCCCATCATCTTTTGCTGTGAGGAAGACTAGTCTTTCCAGCCTCTTCTCAATTATCCCATATTCTTCCAATAGATTTTGAATTCCAGCCAAGATATTTTGGAATTTTAAGGTTTCCTCATCTGAATATTGATCCATGTTTCCAAAAAAGAAGAAAGAAAGAAAAAGAAAAAAACTAATAGCCACTGTGACTCTAGCCTTCCAGGCCTCTTTTATTTTTTTTTATTTTAGGTTGACTTGAACACAAGTTATTTTATGCTCTTCAAAGGAGAAGAGTTCTATTCCCCCCCTTTTTTCCCTTGCCAAAATAGTTCTCAAAGGCACCTGTGAAACAATTCATGCCCTTTCCCTGTAAACAGTTTCTGTAAACAAGTTGCAAACCCTTCAGCTACAAAGTCAGTGAAATCAAAGAAGGAAAGATAAGAGATATGTTGCTTCAAAAACTCCAGCCTCTGATCTTCGAGTAGCAGTGTTGCTACTTTTCACTTTATAATATTTATCTCTGGCTTATAGGAAACAGTTCTTTAGATTTCTTTTAATAACAAGTAATAGGAAGAATTGTTAAAATAAGAAGGAAGATTTTAATCCAGAAGTCAAGAAATAAAGCAACAAAAAGCAGAAGAAGAAAAAATCAATCTGTTCACTTTAAGAGGAAAAATAAGAAATGTTGCGAGCACCTCAATCCACAAAGAATAGTTACAAAGAAAAAAAAGCTTTGCAAAGCAATATGAGTTAATTTTGCTGCTCAATTCTTTTGCTTAAGGATCTAATTTGCCTTAAAAAAATTTCTTTGGGCAGTCTTTCACAAAATAGAAAAATACCTCACCAGATGGACTCACTTTCTCTTTTCACTTCCTTCCGGACCCATCCCGATTTCATCACCTGGGGGCTGCCTGTTTACCGCCGGCTTGAAGCACTTCCCCTGAGTCGATCAGGGACTTTGCGATGTCCCTGAGACCAGCAAGACTTCGGCTTCCTGATCACCATCTCTACAGAACAGTTTAGGTCTCAATGGACCGTCCAGCAGCAAAAGTGTCAATGGCAGTCTCAGAGTATCGAGACAGCACATTGTGACATCACGACATTGGCTCCTCCTTCATCTTCTTGAAATAGACAGGACTTTGTGAACTTTGGAAAAAGTTTTGTTTCCTTAATGGACTTTTTTCCCCCAACAAAATTTATTAAAACAAACACATCTGTCCTTGTTTACGAAATCATGTCTGCTCAACATTTTGTGCAAGATACCACTGGCCAATATTGTTGTTAAGCCTGAAGTTTTCAATGTCCTTATGACTATTTAATTGACATTAAAAAGGATCAACACTGGCAAAGGGGACATGGTGACAAGAGGGAAGACAGAAGGCTTTCTTTTGCTTCAGATGCAGATGGACCCCAAGCGTAACTATAAATATGTGCAGAGAATATTGCTTTCCATTCTACAGAGTTGGACACATGGGACAGACAATGTAATAATACAGAAACCCATGTTGTTTGTGGAGGGGGGGGCGGAACCAAGATGACCTTCATAAAAATGAAGTCCTTTTTTTCTGCTCGGGAATGCTGAAAGATTTGTATTTACAAAGATGCTAGGGATTTAACTTAACATCTGGAGTCATCTGAATAACGAATTTTAAAAGTCAAGGAAGATAGTTTCAGTGTGTCATCTCAGGTTATAAAGGCATATGCATATATATAGCTACCATTTTATTTGTTAAATGCCAAAATATGACATTTATGACTATGTGGCAGCCTTACACAAACCTCTCAAATGACTTACACTTCCCAGAGGGTTGCCAGTGTGTTAATAGTATTGTTGCATGTGCAAAAAATTCTTCTTTGTGATTGTCATACAGATGGGCGGGAGGAGGAAATGGAAAGCAGAAACCTATGTACTGTACCCTACAATAAATGCAGTTAATGTTTAAGCCACATGGGGTTGAGCTGCTGGAATTAATTTTAATTTTCTGTCTATTAACAGTTTACAAGAAGAAAATGGAAGGAGTTCTGATGAATAGATTTGCCAAGCTATGAGAGGAAAGAAAAGTATATCATTGTCACTTAGGTAAGCCCAACTTTTGATGACTATTTGAAAGACACTTGTGTGGAAGAACATCAGTAACACTTTCCAAAACATAATTTATCCTCTGTAGAAACATGTTCTGTTCTTGTTCCTAACCTTTATGGCCCCACTAAATTCCTTTGCCTTCCTTTTAGAAAGCTTTACCTTGTATGACTCTATAACAGATGTGGAAAAACTCCCTATTTCTGATTTTAATGCTTCTGAGCAAACTATATTCTATTAATAGATGTTGTGATCAGTATTTTTGAACTCAAGGAAGTATTTAGACTGTCTTGGAAAATTCTTGACTCACATGTAACAAATGTGTCTTTCATCCTGACTAACGTTATTTGTGCAGAATTACATTTAACGAAACAAGGGATCATACAACATAGCACTTGAACCAGTGGTGAAATTCAGCATTTTTTACTACCAGTTCTGTGGGCATGGCTTGGTGATGGGGTCCTGTGACTGAGTGGTGTTGCCAACTTGATGTCACTCATGGCCACACCCACTCAGTCACATGCCCCCACCTCCACCAAGCCACACCCACAGAACCCAGTAGGAAAAAATGTGTGTATGAGTCCATTCACAGCAGAGCTGCTGCTCCCTTTATGATCCTCCTTGGCCCCTTCCCTCCCCGGGGTTGAAGTACCTTAAAGGGACAGGCTGCAGCAGCTCTACTATGAATGGAGGAGAAATATTCAGATTGTCTCTGCTGCATTTAATGTTGAATTCTGTGCCAGAGAAAATCCGAACGTTTTTCCTCCATTCACAGCAGAGCTTCTGTTCCCTTTATGGTCGTCCCCCCCAGCCTCCTCCCTTCCTGGGTCTACTTTAAAGGGACAGGCTGCAGCAGCTCTGCTGTGAATGGAGGGAGAAATATTCAGATTGGGTGGGTGGGTTGAGTGGCCAGAAGAGGTGAGCAGCGACAGGGCGACCAGGCAAGCATGGGCAGGGCCACCAGGGACTTTTGCCACTGGTTTGGAGAACTGATGCCAATCATCCCTGCTGGTTCAGCCAAACTGGGCCAAACCGGGAGGATTTCACCACTGACTTAAAAATAGCAAAATCTCAATTTACTAACTATACTATACACTGCTAACCAATGTATAAGGATATCTTTGAGTTTCTCACTTTCAGTTTTGGAATATTGTATCAATTACTGCTCTATTTTTCTACACTCATATTTTATTCAACAATTTTATCTTCCTACTATCTTTCTATTATTTCTCTTAAAGATTCCTCTTATTCCCTATTTAGTAAATGCTAACTTCAGTGCTAGGGACACAGTGGCTCAGTGGCTAAATTGCCGAGCTTATCGATCAGAAAAGTCAGCAGTTAGGTGGTTTTAAGTGCTGCATAACAGAGTGAGCTCTGTTACTTGTTCCAGTTTCTGCCAACCTAGCAGGTCGAAAGCATGTAAAAATGCAAGTAGAAAAATAGGAACCACCTTTGGTGGGAAGGTAACAGTGTTCCAGCAGCATTTAGTCATGCTGGCCACATGACCATGGAGACATCTTCGGATAGTGCTGGTTCCTCCGCTTTGAAAAGGAGATAAGCACTGCCACCTAGAGTTGGGAACGATTAGCACATATGTGCAAGGGGAACCTTTACTTTTACCTTTTAACTTCCGTGCTAACAAAGGCCTTTTTAAGATTCTGAAAAGATGCATGATGTAAGATGTTCATTTAATGCCTCTTCTTTTGTCACATATGTGCCAATGTAATGTTTTTTCAATGTTTCATTCTGGAAGCCATTTGTCCCCTCAGTTCTCCTACAACATTTTCCATGGCACTAGCCTATTAACTAAATTGTATCCTCAACTGTTTTGAGGTCTGTTATTTTGGACTTGCAAAGAAAGAAGAAAAGACAGTGAAAAAGCTTATTTTGTCTAAGAGGGCAGTAATACTTACATCCTTTTTTTAAAAAAAAATATTTTTTTATTTTCATTTTCATACACGCACATGTATACTGTACATAACCAATGCCATACAGCATTAAACAATAATTGCATCAATTCCTCTTGTCAACAATGCCCCAGAGAATAGAAACCCAATATAACTCTTCCGCTCTCCATACACCTCTTTCTTCCACCACCCTCCAACTTTCTATCTTCCCTCCATCATCCCCCTCTACCCTTCTTCCCCTCCCCCTCTACCACTCCTCTCCCCACATCCACTCCTCCCCTTCCTTCTCACCTCCCACCCTCTCTCCCATCCCTCTCTACCCATCTTTATTCTTTCCCACTCCTCCACTCCTTGGTGTATTTCCGCTACATATCAATATACTTGGCCTATCCTATTTTAAAGAGAAATTAAAAAAAAAAGGAACAGTATACATGTGAAATCACATTACATTGAGATCTAACACATCTTGTCTAACCTAATATAAATCCGTCCCTCCCCCCACCCTCCCCCCCAACCCCCCACATCCTTCCTCCCCCCCCAACTTCCCAGAACCCGTACACGGTATAGATTTTTAACAAACACAGTCTAAAATATATTGAAGAGAAAAGAATAAGAAATTAATAACATCTCTACATTGAGCTTAGCTCCTTCTTGCTAAACTAGCTTTAAACAACTTAAATCATTCCTGGTCTTAAGCATAGGCTATCTGGAATTTCTTAGTCCCGTATTTATTTTGTATATAATCAATCCATTTTTTCCAGTCTCGTTTATATCTCTCATTTGAGTGGTCTTTAAGATATGCAGATATTTTAGCCATCTCGGCTAAATTTGTAACTTTCAATGTCCATTCTTGAATTGTAGGCAAGTCTTCCTTCTTCCAATATTGCGCCACCAACAGTCTTGCTGCCGTTATTAGGTGCAAAATCAAATTAATCTCTACCACTGTAAAGTCCGTACTTATACCTAACAAAAATAGCTGAGGAGTAAACTTTATCCTTCTTTTAAAAATATTTTGCATAATCCACCATATTTTTATCCAAAATGCCTTAACCTTTTGGCAAGTCCACCATATATGGAAATATGTAGCATCGAGAGAACCACATCTCCAACATTTGGGTTGTAAATTCGGATACATAGAAGCCAACTTTTTAGGATCTAAATGCCATCTATAGAACATCTTGTAAAAATTTTCTCTCAGGTTTTGAGCTTGTGTAAATTTCACATTTCGTACCCAAATTCTTTCCCATGTATCCAACATTATGGGTTCTTCAATATTTTGAGCCCATTTTACCATACAATCTTTAACTAATTCTGTTTCCGAATCCATCTGTATTAATACATTATATATCCTCTTTATATGCATTAAACTTTGGTCTCTTATTTGTTTAAGTAGATTATCCTCAACTTGGATAAAACCAATTTTTGATCTATTTTCCACCTGGCCTGTAATTGCCCATATTGGAACCATGTTTGAACTGCATTCTCTCAATACCTCTAAGGATTTTAGTTGTAGTGCCCCCCTTTCCAAGATGAGGAGCTGTCTATAAGTAATTCTATCCTATTTTTGTGCTATATTCATATTTTCAATTGCATGTCTAGGAATTGCCCACATGGGTATCTTGTCATTTAGTTTATGTTGATATTTTTTCCAGACCCACAGTAAAGCATTTCTTAAAATATGACTTTTAAAATTTTTGTCCAATTTTTTGTTGAATAACAGGTAAGCGTGCCAACCATATACCAGATCATATCAATATTCAATATCCTGTCATTGGTTAAATCGATCCAATCACTAATTACAGATAATACCACTGCATCGTAATATAGTTTTAGGTTGGGTAGTTTCAAGCCTCCCCTCTCACGTGCATCTTGCATTATTTTCAGCTTTACCCTCGGCTTCTTTCCTGCCCATACAAATTTATTGATACCCTTCTGCCATTCTAAAAGATTCGCATCTTTTTTGAGTATAGGTAACATTTGGAAAAGAAATAAAAATTTTGGTAAAATGTTCATTTTCACTGCCGCTATTCTACCTAGCAAAGATAAGTGCAATTTCTCCCATTTTTTCATCTCTATCTGTATACTATGCCAGAGTGGTTCATAATTATACTTATATAATTTCCCATTTGAGATTAAAATATTAACTGCAAGATATTTGACCTTTTTGACTACCTCACATCCTAACATTCCTCCTAATTCTCCCTTTTGTTTACTATTCATATTTATAGCTAATATTTTTGTTTTCCCTAGGTTTATTTTAAAACCAGACACTTGACCGTATTGATTAATCGTATTCATTAAAACCATACTGGATTCCTGCGGTTGTTCCAATATTATGACAAAATCATCCGCAAAAGCACGCACTCTGTATTCTTTCTGCCTAATCTTAATTCCTTTTACACCATCCAAGCCCCGTATTTTATTCAACAATACTTCCAAAGTTATAATAAACAATAGTGGGGACAAAGGACAGCCCTGTCTTGTACCTTTTCCAATTTGAAAAGAGTCTGTTAAGCTTCCATTGACTATGATTTGAGCTGTTTGCTGTTGGTATATTGCTTTAATTGACTATAAAAAACTGTCTCCTATCTGCATTTTTTGCAATATCTTCAACAGAAATTGCCAATTAACTCGAGCAAAGGCTTTCTCAGCATCCAAAAATATGAACGCAGCAGGAATTTGATTGTTCTTTCCCAAATATTCTAATGCATTAATAACTAATCTAACATTACTTTTCATTTGTCTCCCTTGTATAAAACCTGTTTGGTCAGCGTGTATCAATTGTTGAATAACCAGCATTAACCTATTTGCTAATATTTTAGTAAAATTTTTATAATCTACATTAAGTAATGAAATAGGTCTATAGTTTTTGGGTTGAGTAGTATCTTGATCTTCTTTGGGTATCAAAGATATAAAAGCTGTCTTCCAAGATGGAGGCACCTTGCCTTCAGTTTGAATCTTATTAAATAATTCTCTAAGAGGTTCTACCATTTCTGACTGTACATTTTTATAGTAAACCGCTGTCAAGCCATCCATACCTGGTGCCTTCCCTGACTTTAATTGCTTAATTACCTGTAGAATTTCCCCCGAGGTTATTGGTTGATTCAATTTTTGCCTGTGCTCTTCTTTAACTAAGGGTATTTTCTCTTTATCTAAATATTTGTCTATATCTAAACCATTAATTTTATCCCCCTTATACAACTCTGTAAAAAATTCCTGAAATGCCTTTTGAATCTTCTCCTGTTGAAACACCTCCTTCCCTCTATAGGTCAATTTAGATATATTTCGAGATTTCCTTTTTTTCCTAATCTGATAAGCTAACCATCTGCCAGGTTTATTTGCATTGCAGAAAGTATTGTGTTTTGCATATAACAAACTAGTAGCTACCTGGTCAGAGATCAACATATCAAATTGAGATTTTAATATGGCAATTGCTTCCTTGACTTTTGTATCACCTGGATTCAATGTTAACTCCAGCTCTTTCCTCTTAATTTCCTCTTCCAATTCTATTCATTTTACCCCTTGTCTATGTCTATGTGCTTTATTTATATTTATCAGTACTCATCTCATATACGCTTTGCTTGCATCCCATACGAATTCCATAGGTGTACCCTTATTCATATTAAAAACAAAGTATTTGGTTAGCAATTTTTTACAATCATTGATATACTTTTCATATCTAAATAAGTTTTCATTCAATCTCCAAGACCTTCTTGCATGTACCCCCCCTCCCAATTCCATCCAAACTGGGTTATGATCCGAAAGGACCCTAGCCGCAGTCTTTGTCTTCTTCACCCTGGAAAGCAAATCATTAGTGATTAGTATGAAATCAATCCTAGAAAGGGATTGATGTCTATCAGAAAAAAAGGTAAAATCATATTCCTCTGCATTTCTTTCTCGCCAGATATCTCTCAGTTCAAAGTCATCCATCATGTAAAAAAAAGGTTTGGGTAGCTTTGCTCGCATCTTAGTATTTGGGCGAGAAGTCTTCTTATCTCTCTTAGTGTCTATCACACTAAGGAGTATGCAGCCCTGGGTCTGGCTGGTGCCTGATAGTCTTCCCTCAACTTTTAATCAATTTTTAACATTCTGTGGCTAAATTTTACATATTGCTTTCTATGCTGTTAGTATTTTATTGTAAACCACTCCCCCCCCCCCCCAGAATCTATCTGTGAGAAAGATGGGTGGTTCTTAAATAAAAAAAATATAACTTTGTATATATAAATCATTGACATAATTCATAGCCTAGCAACCCACTTCATAATTTACCCGTTATATATTTCATCAATCTCTTTTCCTTACAGTTACGTGGTTTGAAATTCATTTTTCCTCTTCTAAATTATTGCCCTGCTAAATGTTTGCAAAACTACCTATTGGTCCACCAGTCAAGGTGAGCAAGCAAGATGTGACTGGCTTCAAAGGAGCCAGAAATCAAAGAGAGGAAGCATATTCAGGTCAATGAGCAACAAGTGGTCCGAGAGCAATTTCCTTTTGTTCTTTTTGTCAACTAAATCTTTTCCAAACACTCGGCTTTTACTGGTTTGAATGTCACCCTATTATTATTTTTCTGTGGGAACACACATTTTTTAGGCTCAGCTGTGCCTATGTGATGCTCTCTCTTTGGGCCTTCAGGCCAGCAACGGCAAGAACTAAGGGCAGGAGCAGCTGAAGCTTTACTTCATCAAAGAAAACATTCTTATTTTAGCTTGTTGCATTTTTCCCATTCATTTCATTTGGAAATTCTCTAGGCTCCTGGACTATTTATTGGCTAGCGATTAAGTAAATCTATAAGAAAATGATCTCGATTAAAAATGGTAGAAAAAAATTCACATGGGCAATACCAGTTTAAATAAGATCAGCAAACATGTAAACAAGGATGGAAGGGAAGAAACTCTGAATTTCTCTAGAGTCTGGAAAACCCAGAATATTATTCTCTATTTTGGATCTTTTATTTGGCCCTGATGCCAATATTGTGTTTGAAACTCATCAATAGTGTGATTTGGAATTTTGTTCATGAAAAACAAGGAATAATTCATCATTTCCTTCTATCCTCCATAAAAATGTTTGTGAAGAAAATCACATAAGGAAAATATGTGTTGCAAATACATTATCTTCTGTTGGGGGAAAATTATATACATATACTTTACATATCTATAAGCACAAATAACCATTAACCATTATGGATCATCAGATTCTGGCATAACTTATGAATAAATTATATTTGTTGTTGTTGTTAGTTGCGAAATCATGTCTGACCCATCACGATTTCATGGACAACGTTCCTCCAGGCCTTCCTGACCTCTACCATTCTCTGGAGACCATTTAAGCTCATGCCTACTGCTTTGGTGACGCCATCCAGACACCTCATTCTCCCCTTCTCTTTTGCCCTCAATCTTTCCCAGCATTAGGCTCTTCTCCAGGGAGTCCTTCCTTCTCATTAGGTGGCCAAAGTATTTGAGTTTCATCTTCAGGATCTGGCCTTCTAAAGAGCAGTTAGGATTGATATCCTCTAGGACTTACTGGTTTCATTCCTTGCAGTCCAAGGGACTTGCAGGCGTCTTCTCCAGCAACCATAGTTCAAAAGCCTCAATTCTTTGGCACTCAGTCTTTCTTATGGTCCAACTTTCAAACACATACATTGCAACTGGAATTGATTATACGCACTAGCCTTGATTATATGCACTAAATTATATTTACCTCTTTGCAAAAGTTTTTTAAAATAATGAACATAAGCTATTATGTAAAGATGTTTCTTTGCAAAGAATCTACTCAAAATTTCATATTCTTGCATTATAATTACAAGAATCTTGCAAAATCATTTTTGTCAAATGCATGATAGAACAAGAATAAATTAAAAGAAATGTATTGAACAGTATTTGCTTGGATACTGTCATAGTTCAAGACTCAGACTCTCATTCTGAAGAAGCTACTTCAACTGAACTAATGGACTGTCAGCCTAAGAAAACATTAAACCAGGAATTACCTAAGGATGCTATCAAACATGGGCCGCATGGTACAGCATTAGAATCTGAGTCCTGGGCTATAACAGGTGCCACATTCACAGTAAGCTATTCAATTGACACCAATAGCAAGATTCCATCACTTCTATAGCTACTTCATATTTCATAAACTGTATAACATTTGTGCATGGTTATGTGTTCTTATTAGTATCCTTTAATGTATTCCATTTTTCCATTGATCCAACTCTTGTTCCTTCCAGTAGTGCATCATGGACAGATAAAAAAAACAGTGATCAACTACTAACATGTCCCTCTTGTGCTTCTCTTGCCACATTTGTTTTTCACAGTGAAGAAGAAAATAAGAAGAAATTTCCAAGCAATTGACTACTATTGCTTGACAAATCATATCCCTGAACCCGAAGAACAACTTTGAAGGAAAGGGTCTGGACCATGTGTTAGAAATATGCAGCTACAGATTTATTGCACTAGACATTTTAAATGATGATTTAAGCTATGTTGACATCTGTGTTTGATAAGAGATGTAGAATAATGTTAATACGTAAAATGAGGCAAGTAATATTCTCATTCAATGAAACATATTCCTATTTTTGAATGCTTTGCTCAAGATATATTTGCAGCCATATAAACAATACATTTGATGTAAAAAAAAAATAACCATATCCACTAGTATTTAATCAGTGAGTAAAACATACAGACCTAACATGCCTTTCCTCATGCAAATATATCACACCATTTACCCATTACATCTTTAAAAACAAAGCAAATGTGATCTCTATCGACAATTTTAAGATGTATTTTACAATTTAGAGAATGTATCATTCTTTTAACACATTTTTAGGAGCACTCAATTGAATTTTCCCTTTTCTCAAAAAACTTATTGAAAGAATCTATTGCCACTAACATGATCTATAATTACATATCATAAGGCACAATCTGTCTTTATCTCTGCAAATGTTAATGGTGGTGACAACAAATGAATGTTAAACAGCATAACACAATTGTATAAAAAATGCTTAAAACTGAAAGTTTAAAAGATTGTAATGAAAAATCCTTACTTATATTGAAAACTATAAAATCTAATAAAAAAAGTTTATTTGCCTGCCTGCTTCAGTAACAAGCTTTTGTCCCATTTCACAATGTATTTTTACAGTATTCAAGTTGAAGGATTTTCTCTACTCCCAACACATTAGCAATGGAAATAAAACCTACAATCATGAGAAAAGCCATCAATCATTTCTAGAGCTTACTATCAAATACTGCAGAGGAACTACAAAAGACACAAGATAATTCCACCAGACTGAAAAATGACAGATTCAAGAAAGATGAAAAGAAATTTATAGTGGCTGCACATACTTTCATTACTTTAAAATGTGG
>NW_028261388.1:35036762-35176762 GCF_051295495.1 Thamnophis sirtalis | reverse complement strand
AGCCATTCATTGATGTTAAAAAGATTATAAATTTTGAAGTATATATTACAGGAAGCTGTGGCATGCATAAGATAGTTTAGCAATTAAATCTATTGCACCTAATTGTATTGGCCTTTATATTATGTGTGCAAGTAAAGACATCTAACTTTCATAGATCCTTTTAATTTATATTCATATGTAAATTGATATATAGACAGAGATGCTATATATAGGAAGAAAGAATGAGAGAGTAGATAGAGATATAGATGAGGAGGGGGAGGGGGAGAGAAAGAGAGAATAAAATTTCAATCTCTTCACTGTAGGGCACAAAGAAGAAAGATAGAATTACACAAGACTCATTCAAGATGTTTTTAATGCAAGGATTAGGGCTAAAATGCAAAATCTTGGAAATTATAATCTGAATTTTCATCCCTCATTTATTTGTGAATTCATTAATGTTTAAACTTTAGGATGCCTCAACAAAAATATAATGCCTTTATTGTAGAAAATAATTGTTCTTTATCCTGCTTGGTGAGATTCCTTCTTCAGTTTCCAGTTCTCAACACACTAAGAAGGATTCAGCACAATTAGAATAGGTTTAAAAAAGGACAGTGAGGATGATCGGGGACTAAACTAAGTCCTATGAACAGTGATTGAAGGAATTGAGTATATTTATCTTTGAGAACAGATGGTTGAAGGGGCAATAAGAACATTTTTCAAATACCTCATGTGACACAGAAGGTCAAGACTTCTTTATTTATAAGGGCAAGATAAGAGACAATGGATTTGAACTAGAGCAGTGGTTCTCAACCTTCCCAATGCCACAACCCTGTAATACAGTTCCACATGTTGTGGTCATCCCCAACCATAAAATTGGTGTCTCGGTTCCTAAGACCATTGAAAATATGTGTTTTCCAATGGTCTTAGGCGACCCCTGTGAAAGGGACCCACAGGTTGAGAACCACTGATCTAGAGGAAGATACTCAAACTGAATGTTAGAAAATACTTCCTAATAGAACATTTTGAAAGTGGAATCAACTACCAGACAGCTGGACACATCTATTGTCTTCCTGGCAAGAAATCAGAAATATTTTGCCATTGTCTTCTTCCAATATTTGTTTTTAATTTCCCTGCATAATTTTTGGCCCTGGATTTCCTGACTTGGATATATAAATCTTGAAGTATATTATTTCACAATAAATACCTGATTAATGTAAAGTAGTTCCTTCACTATATTTCACTATGAATTGTGATGGGGCAGTAGTTAGTACTGCATGCTAACTCACTGCTCACTGCTCACTCCAGGATTTTGATTCTGAACAACTCAAGGTTGACTCAGCCTTCCATCCTTCCATGGTTGGTAAAATGAAGACCCAAATCATTGGGGGCAATATGCTGATGCTACAAACTGTTTATAGAGGGTTGTAAAGCACTATGAAGTGGTATATAAGTCTAAGTGTTATTGCTATTTCCTACCTTTGGAATGTAATTGATAATTTATTTGTGAATTTATACATTGTTCCTTTCTCCAGAACCAATTCATCTATTCATTTAAAGAGAACACAACAACTTAGTTTTCATGACTTGCCATACAGTTGTAGAAAAACAATGAAAAATGTATTTTATGCCAACCTGAGTGGTCTCAAAATGTTCATCTGAGGTTCCTCACCCAGCACAAATATCATTTTATACTGTGTGTGTGAATCCCATGAACATATAATCCATAAATATTCTTGAAAATTGTATTTTAACCACATACTTTAGCCCTCTACACTTCAAAAACTTTTCAGAATATAAATCTATCACATTTATTCCATGCCATGAATAAAAAATAACAGCTCCTATAATACTTTTTGAAAATATTAAACAATATTTTATTAAGCTCCATCCTGCAGAAAAGCTCTTATTCTTGGTAATAAATAAAATAATATGTTTCCAAAAATAGTAGTTGTTTTCAGCTGACAGGACAAGAAGCTCAACTGTGCTAAAAGGTCCTAACATGGAAAAGAACTTGTATGTATATTAAGAGAACAGATGTTTGCCCTAGTTATCAAGTTTCTTCTGAAATTTCTTCCATTCCCTATATAAAAATGGGATTGCTCTTATGAATTGTTTTCAGAGTTCACCCATTATCATTCTGAATAATCTTACGGGCTGAAATCTAATATATGCCTTCTGAGTTTGAAGACTTGAAGAATTAGAAGTCAATTAATGTCAAATAATCAGAACATGTTATAATGTCTTAAACTGAGCAAGTGTAAAAAATGTGGAATTCAGTTCTCAAAAGCTGGGGAATTGTAGGAGTTGAACTCCACATTTCTTAAACTTGCTAAGGTTGAGAAACATAATTATAACATCAACTCCACAAAAGAAGTGAGTAAGTTAAATGTGGGAATGTGAAGGAGATAATCTGAAAACACTTGAGATTCTTCGTTCATTTTTTTTTTGTCTTTCTTTGTCTTTTCAAAAATGGTTGTGCTGATGATGAATGCAACACTATAAATTTGAAGTGTGTTTATCCCAAAGTGCATAGCTAAATGTCTTAGATGAACAGATGAACAGCTTTCAAATGGTGAGGAAGTATAAATGGATTTCCAGAAAATTTGCAGACTACAGGAACCATTTGCACTTCAAATTTCAGATGCAGACCTCAACAACTCACTAAAAGTTGCAAATGACCAGCTGTCTGCAAAGAGTATAAATCCTTCCATTCCCCACCATCCAGTCAGAGCTGAAGCAGCTTCTTGGATGAAAACTAAAAGATCTTCAAAGAAAAACCAGAAAGTCCAGCTGCCTCTTGAAAAAAGCATCTTGGGAAGTTTCTTTCCTTATTTTTTTTTTTTTGAGGAGAGTTAGTCCACTAGCAGCCAAACTGGGATGTGAAGTGTATATAGACTATCAGTTATCAATGCTCCTTTTGCACTGATTTCAATAATTCAAAAGAGGATCATATCTGGTGGGAGATCAAATTTTGTTTAAACCAGAATTTTTTCTCCTAGGCATAATACCAGAGGGGTATAAGAAAGATGTCCTTTACCTAATTATACGTGTACTAACTGCGGCACGTATAACTAATGCACAATATTTGAAAAAAGAAAATACACCATCAGAGTTAGATATACTTAGAAAAATTTTGGCCTATGCAGAAGCAGTTAGGCTCACCCTTGACCTAAAAAATAAAGGGGAATTGGAATATTTTGAAGTCTGGAACAGATTTTATTATTGGTATAAGACAAGGTGACAAGACTGGAACAAACTGTAAATAATGTGATTGGATAGAAGGATAGATAATGTATTAAGTGAGCTAACAGTTACTGGAAGAGATTATTTGTATATAATGTGATTGTATGGTCACTTCGACTTCACGATGCTGCACTCTTTTAAATGTGAAAACAATAAATATATATATTATAAAAAGAGGATCATATCTTTTTTAAAGTGAAAATTCCATCATCAGTGATTAAAGTATAATTTTAATTCAATGCACAATTGATGGTGCTCATTTTCTATTTTGTAGAGATTTTTTAAATACAAACATCTCAGCAGGCATGCATATTTTTCAAATCAGGTGTTTATTTAAAAATAGATGAAAAAATAGACTTCTATATTTTCACATTTGACAATATTTTCTTTTAAACAGCCAAACCTCATTCAGCAAGCCATTGAAAAAATCAAATCTACTATTCCTCTCATTCATCTGTTACACAAATGGTTGTTCCTTGTATCTGCGCATATAAAGACGATTGAATTTTGTGCATATTATTCTTTGCCATCAATACACTTGATAGTACTTTTCTCACTCATATTTTTGAACAGCATTCTCAAAAGTAGATCTGTTAGCACACATAAGTTTCTTTATTTCTATTTATTCAGAAGAACTTGTTTTGGTTATTGGATTATTTGTAAAAATGTCTACAGCAACGTTTACTGGTGACAGCTTTAATGGCTGGTACCTGTTGGATAGAGTTGAGCTTCAGGTTTTAATGGTCTAGACCACGTATTTCCTGATGTTTCTTTGGCAATTTTGACTGATATTTTCAGAGGCAAGTGGTCTCATACACAGGCAATTGAGCAGGGTTTGACTAGGCTCCTGCTTTTTTATAGCCAGATGGTGTGACTTCTGACTAGTCTTTAACCAAGCAACCAATGTATATTGCTAACTTTCTATACAGGGGTGGGCTTCAAAAATTTCAGCAACAGATTCTCTGTCTGGTTGCTGGGTGGGCATGGTCATGGTGGGTATGGCCTGGTTGGCTCCTGCACCATGGCAGGGAGCTGTTTTGTCTTCCCTAGGCTACAGTGGCTTTCTTCGAGCCTCTGGGAGGGAGAAAACTGCCTCCCCTGGGCTCTGGAGGCCCATTTTTCCCCTCCCCAAGCCTCTACATGGGCCCTGCATTTACCTCTCATTCAAAACAGATGCGTGGAGGCTCCGGGGGGGAGAGGGGCAGAGCCAGCTAGGGGTGGGATTTGGAGGTTCTCTGAACCAGCCATGATGTTAGCTACGGGTTTTCCCAAATCTGGGTAAACCAATAGCAGCCCACCCCTGCTTCTTCAGCAACTAATTTCCCATGTATCAGTAATAGCCATTATGTTTTCAAAAATGCAGTCATATTGCATATTAAAAATATCAAATGTTTATAAAATAATAGTATACTTTCAGATTCTCTCCCATTTGGAGGCTTGGGGATGGAGAAAAAACCTCAATAACTGAAAATATAAGGACACACAATCATATAATCTTACACAATGATGAATAGACTAGTTGATAATATGGATGCAATATTGAAAGACTAATAAATCTCTCAAAATTGCTATTATCCCAGTTTTGTAAATCACGCACAAGACTACAAAATATTATAAGATTTGAAATTTTCAAAGGATTTTAATTGTGAATTTGCATGTGTGTTCATTTCTAGGCCATTGCACCAGCACTGTCTGACGAGGTTTCTATGGTCATACGGCTAGCATGACATTACACTATAGCGCAGAAAGTATGGTGAAACATGGAGTGATGTTACTTTTCCATGGAAGTGGTACCTATTTATCTACTTGCATTTACATGCTTTCCAACTGCTAAGTTGGCAGGAGTTGAAGCAAGTGACAGGAACTCACTCTATCACGCAATGTTAGGACTCAAACCGCTGGATCGCAGACCTTCTCTGGCGACATTTAAGCCACTGAGCCATTCGTCTCTGTGTAGGCAGGGATAAATTGATATTCTGTGCAATGATTTGGAATGTTTTAAAACTCAATAAAAAGAATCTCAGGATTTTTTCAGCTTAAAATAATACTATTTTACTTTTTCTATGCAATGATGCATACCTTTAAAACCACTTCTTTAAAATCAAACAGTGGCTTAGGAAGTGATATTGGGTAAAGCCTTCTCTTAGCACTCATATTAGGCAGTAGCATTAATAACTGAGAAATTCTATAATGAAAGAGTTCAAAGAATCATAGAAATTAGTCATTTAAAAGGGTTCTTTACACCTCACGATTCCCTGTGGGCATTCTACAATAAAGCTTTCTCTTCTTATATCCTTTGTTTTCCTGAGCTGTAAATATTCTTTGAAAAAAGTGATTCCATCCCTTCCCCTGGGAGTCCTGCTTCTAGTCTAACAGATTCTATTGTCGCTCACTTTGCTTCTGATATTCAGTTTAATAGTTGCTGCCATAGATTGACAATGCCACTAGCAGTATGTCACTTCCATTCACAAATTGTTTGGTGGCTAAATGTAATATTGCTGCCATTATGTTGTGAAATGCATAATTATTTTTAATAAACTGAAATTATATGAATCAGCATTTATATATTCTTAATATCCTACAGAGGGAATGTTTTGTGAGGGATATTTGGTGGATTGTCTCTTTTTTTATAGCATCTTACACAAGGGGGCTATGTCAAAAGCTGAACACAACAAAAAAATCCATCAAAGAATGTAAAATAACTTACGAAAGTTTTTATGAAAACTTAGCTTTCTTCTCACAAAAAGTGATGGGAATGAAACACCTATGAAAAACCTATGTCTGACCAAAAATACCATGTCCCAGTAAAAATAAGGCTCATTTAAACTTCATATTTTAAACAAGTATTCCTCTAAGAAATATACTCCTACATTAAAAAAAATAGCATGTCAAGAAGAAATTAAATTAGGCTACTAACCTTTTTCATAACGTAACAGAATTGCAATATGTTGTGTTGGACAAAAACTTCTCAAATATTTTAGATCTCTCTCTCTCTCTCTCTTTCCCCCTCTCTTTCCCCCGCTCCCTCCTTCTCTCTCTCCCCTTCAAATTTAAAAAAAGTATTGAAGCAATGTTCATATCATTCTGTTTCTGGATTATTATGCAATTTATTATGCTCAAATATGGATGTGAGAATTTCACCTACAGATTAAGCCAAATAGAAACATAATCCTACAGTAGATTATGATTTATAAACTTTACAGATCTTATAATTATACAAAGAAAGTGCCACAAGGATGCAAACTTCATATCAGATTGGGAAAGAGAGAGAACATCAATTTAGACTTCTTTCTATCAAACCAGGGAATTTGTGTGTGTATTACAGGAAAGTAGAAAGGAGAGAATATTAAGAATGTTACTTTTAAATTTATATTTTTATTTAATATTATGTGACATTAACAGGGAAGTCATCTGTCAGTTTCAAGTGAAGTACTATCAAAAGGTTGATGAAACTCAGTTGTTTATTGCCAACTCAGGATGGGGCCAGGGATGACAGGAAGTCTTTGCCCCAAAATTTGGGTGGAAAGGGGTAGGGAAAAACAAGCTGGAGGATGGGATCAATGTTCCCTCTAAGGTGCATGGCTGCGTAGCCGTGCACATGGCAAAAAAACTAATTTTCTAATGTCACAGGCTCTGGAAGCTGAGGAGCCACAGATTTTCTGTCCTGGTTAGGGTTAGCACGGATGCGGTGGGTGGGGATGGCGGCAGGAATTTACGCAGCACGGCTGGTCTCCTAGGACCTTCTAGGCACCGGCTGCGCCACTCAAACTACCATCAATCACCCCGTGTTCAGCAAAGCAAGCCCGGGGAGGTCCTTTGTGGGCAGCCAGTCCTAGCCATTTGTGCCCGGTGCTGCAGCTGTAGTGAAGCCCCAAAGCCCCCGCTGCCACCAGAATATCTGCTGCCTCGTCCTCCTCCTCCACTAGCACTGCCGGATTTGCCACCCGATGTTGCGGCTGGGGTGAAGCCACCAAAGCAATGTTCCCTCTAATTTTTTTTCTGTGTGAGCAGAAAAGTATAGTGTTTGAGCGGCACATTTTCATGCTTGAGCACCTAAATTTTTTTCACAGATGTGACATAAGACAATAACAAAATCAGTATTATTTGAAACTCAAAGTTATGTTTATTCAAAGTACCTGTTTAATTAAAAGTGTTATATAATATCAGTATCACTTAACAACACTCCTGCTTAGCAACCAAAATGTTGGCTCAAAAACTCTGGCATTTGAAGCATGCAAGTTTTTGAGTTTCAAATAATACTGATTTTGTTGTTGTCTTAGGTGACATTTGTGAAACAAATTCAGGTGCTCAGGCATGAAAATGTGCTGCTCAAACTTTTCTGCTAACATTGAAAAAAAATTAGAGGGAACATTGGATGGGATTTCTGCTTATCGATAAGTGACATGACTGGATTCCAGCTGGTTCTGAGTTTGTCTCTATTTGGGTTAACTTCCATTGAAGAAGTAGGTCCAGAGTTCACAAGTAGTTCATCTGAACTGATGGCTATACTGCAGAATCTAATAAAATAAATCTGTATTTTGTAAAGTTTAAGGTACACATTTTTCCTCTTTAACTCCTAATCTTCGCACAAACCCAAAAAGCTTAAGAACCAGCAGGATTGAAAAACCTAAGAAAAACACTATCCCCATCCTCCTGAAGTGTTAAAGTCAGCATGTTCCTTTGCCTAAAAATATAGAGTATAGCTTACTTAGTAATAATGGAGATCCTTTTAAATGATCCAAAAATATACATTGTGGTACTTTATATTGTTACTTTTTTGTGTGACAGGAGTAAAATTACAGGAATAACAAGAGATACATATTATTTTGTTAATAGACAATGAAGTAATCAGTATTAATGGAGGAGGGGAAGTGATTAGACTACCTTACTTAGATACTAATCTAAATTCCTTTCATTTGATGCCCTTTCCGCTAGTCATATCAATATTCTCACAGGTCAAAGGAGAGCAATATGATTACATTTATTGCAAAATTGATGAAGCAACATTATTGCTTAGTAAATCTTTGGGAGGATGAAATATATACACAGAGACTTTAATGGCATCTTTAAAAAGAGAAAAAAAATGAACTATCCAATGTAGGTTCTTGGCTTTCAATTTATTTCCCTAGCAAGCAAATGACTTTCAGGTGACTTTTCCCTTTTTTATTTTCTAAGAGGGTCTGACTTTCATTTATTTATTTATTGAATTTATATTGCCACCTATTTGCCCATAACGACTCAAGGCAACTTACAGAATATAAAACCACATTTAAAACAATAAAAACTAACAAAAAGAATCAAATAAATTAATACAGTGCAATGTAACAAGATAACTCACCACCCCTCACCACCCGCCCCGGTGACAGCAGATCACACAAGCCATTTAATGTGCTCCATCCTGCTCTGGGTTCCCCAGACCCACTGGAAGAACCCAGTCTTCAGCACCTTCTAGAAGAGTATTAGAGTGGAAGCCATTCTAATCTCTGGGGGAATGATGTTCCAGAGAGAGGGAGCCACCATGGAGAAGGCCCTTTTTCTGGATCCACCCGGTGTATCTCCCTTGGGGACTGGACCCATAATATTCCCTGCCTCCCTCCTCTAATGGGTCAGGTAGATGTGATCAGCAAGAGACGGTCCCCCAGATTTTGCTTGCTTTTTTATTTTCATCTGATATGAATATCATTGTAGGGACATGGCTGACAGCAACATTTGAAATAAATATATCATGCTCATCTTTGACATCTTCAATTTTCCTTAAAAAAAATATATACTGGATATGAGACTAGAGAATGGGCAACACTTCATCTTGAATATCCTGGAATACTGAAAATAATGAATTAGACTAGGTTATCTACATAACCCTGAAGTTTTGCGGACTAAGACAGGTGCAATAATTGGTAGATTCTTCTTTCTCTGCTCATAAAGTTTTTACCAACCAATCATTGAGAAAAAAGAGAGGAAAGCAAGTAAAACCATGACATAGAATAGACTCGCTCTTCCCAGGGCCATTGCTGTGTTGAATAATTGTGTGACATCAAATCATAGTTGAGTCTTACTAATGCAGATAGATTTTCTCCATGCCTATTGCTACAATGTGCCTTGTTCTAAGTTGCCGATTGGGTGGTTTTGAATAATACTTATTGGCTTTTATTGTAAATTGCTCCTAAAAACATATTGTATTATGATGGAGTACAATAATTGCAATAAATACCAAAGGTCAGTTTTCAGTTTTAAATATACATATAGGGAATGAGCATTTATAGATAACAAATTGGACAGCTGCTTTCTTTTCAGGTTTTCTAAATGCAATACAAGGTAGCAGTAACATTAATACTTTTTTAAAAAAGAAATCAATACCACGTTAGATGAAATGTACTTTTTGAAATACATTTTCAAAGTTGTAAAAAATTATATGCCATGCTAAGATTATAGGAAGAAATAAAAGAGCAACAAAGGTATTTCATTACCAATTATGGCATTTTATTACTTTTGTATAATTGTTATTGAAAGTTTAGATATATTTATTCCACAACTAGAGAATGAAAAGTCCAATATTATATTAATGAGCTACTGCTACATTGGCCGGAAGGATGCTACTATAGTATTCAACAAAGCAAAGTATCAGTTTTATAGATTTATGATATTATACTCATTTTATAATGATAAAACAAAAGCCTACCCATAAAGCAATCCTTAGTAATGAGCTGTGCTAGATCTAACCATACTCAGATTTAGTCCTATATTTATTTGCCTCCCCACCTCTTTTAAATGAACAGATAATTATATAAAGAACAAAGAAGGTGAATTTGAAAGAAAACTGTTTTTCATTTTTGGAGGAGGGAAGACTTTTGTGGAAGTAATTATTATTTTCCTTCTCCTCGTAGACTGTCTAAAACAGTTTCCTTTTACTGGTTGTAAATTCACCTATCATCAATGTCCACAAGTGACCTGTATTTTAGATAAGAAATGTAATACACATAGTACTTTACATAGGATCACTGTTGGGACCAGAGCTTTCATTGCTAAGCAATGCAGTCAGTGAATGAGTTGTGCTTGGTTTTACAACCATTTTTGCCATGATCCTTAAGCAAATCCAGCAACTTCCTCTTTTGAGTTTGCTCGTTGGAAGAACCCCTAGAAAAGTCTCAGTTGGTAATTACATGACCTCTGGTTGCTGCAACTATCATAAATACATATTAGTAACCAAGAACCAAACTCTGATCACATGATCAAAGGTACAGTCATAAGAGTAAGGACTGGGTTGTAAGGCTCTTTTCCAACACCTCAGTTGTTAAATGTATGTTCATAGGTAGAGGTACCTACAATAGATTTGTCCTGGGTCTCCCCTTAAACATTGCATATACTTTTTTGTATCTATCAAAGTTCATTTCTGGGTATGGCAACTTGAACTCAAATGATAGTTTAAGAGAAAATATTCTTTTCAGTGTCAGAAAGTTGAAGCATTACTTCATAGATATAATTTCCAACATATGTGGATCTTGAGCAAGATACACCACAATGGGGCACTTCCTCTCACAGATGTACATTGCTCTGCCTCAATGTGGTAAAAGGCCTTTTGCTCCACCATTCCACAATGTGGAGACTAGGACATTACATCTCTATTACAAAGAGCAGTTCCTATACATTCATAGAAGCTACATTAGTGAAAGAAAGTGATTTGTGCTCAAAATCGAGTGAAGTGACGTCTCCTCAAAAGATTTGCTCAGCCCTAGCTCTAGTGATTTAACTATATTGTTCTGTATTGATCAAGTGCTAGGTTAATCAGTCATTCAGTACTTTGTTAATAGCTTTGAGACCAATTCATTCCAAGTACTAAGAGGTTTCTGTTGATATATGAATCGAACCAGTAGTTGTTTTGCTTGAAAGACGGTCCTAAAGAAATCAAGGTTATTCCACTGATCAATGGGTAAGAGTAGATGATTTCTAAGGATCAAACTAATCCCTCATTCAGCCCAACTTTGTTTTCCCACAATCAGACAGCTCTACAGAAGGGCACAGTAACAATAGATATTCTTTGACACAAATTAGCTAATATTTAGAAAAATACTTTCTGATACTGAAGGTATCATATAATCATTATCTCTTCAATGATTTACTTCCATAAAATGTAATTGGGTTTCTTTCAATAAAACCTTTAACAATAACGGAGTATATGAATGTTATATTGGAATTTGGAAACAACAAAATCTGGAACAAAATGTGAAATGGCTCATCTCTGTATATACAGGCTTTATACTGGGTTTTTTTTTCATGGCTGCTGCTGTGACCATAACAAAGGTTCCCAACTTTTATTGAGAAGACTTCAAAGAATTACTGTTGCTCTGTCTCAGTGAATTTCAGTGATGCTTGAAATAATAATAACAATAAACAACAGAATGACAGGAAGATGTGGCAAAGCAGTTAGAGAACAAATTTCCTGTCTTAACTTGCAGATATATAATCATAAATGGTTTGGTACAAATACAACAATTTTCAGTGTTCAGCATACTCAGTAGTTTCTAATATTGAAATAATTAAGTCATCAACTTAATTGGCATTTGTAACTATTTCCAACTTTAAGTATACTAACTTCCCTCGGTTTGGTAGCTAATCTCATTGTACCAAAACTGTATTGCTTCTTTTTGTAGCCATGTTTGTTGAGGTTGTGTAATAAATATTTGTTTAGAAAATGTTGGGGAGAAGGTCTTGAATACCTGGTTGAAGCATAAGTCCATTAGTAATAAATAAATAAATAAATAAATAAATAAATAAATAAATAAATAAATAAATAAATAAATAAATAAATAAATAAATAAATAAATAAATAAATAAATAAATAAATAAATAAATAAATAAATATTCAAATGCAAAATTTATCTGGCAGTCTTTGATTAAGGACTGAAAGATATAATTGATAAAATGATGCTGGAATATTCTAAAGGGCAGTATCAAAAGAAGAAAAAGAGTGACAATAGAATGAATACAGAACAAAAAAGTACAAGCCTGATTATGCAGAATGCATTAGTTTCCCCAACACAATGAATGAAAAATTAATATAAGGAAAGAAGAAGTTGATTAGGACAGACTGAAAATGATTGTGTTACAGAGTGTTCCAGGAGGATGTGGAAGCTACATCTGGGAAGTATGAAGGAGAATCCTTGTTAAAATGAAAAAACAAAACAAAAAAAGGAATAGGGGCAAAAGCATATTAGAAATGATTGCGGTAAAATATTTTAAAAAATAAATCATAAGTAAGAATAAAGGAGATATATATATATATATATATATATATATATATATATATATATATATATATATATATATATATATATATATATACTTAAAGTCACAACCCCTGGTATGCCCAAGTGTGGGAGGAAGGTCACACTTCCACATTCTGTCATTAGGCTCGTCACAAGAGTCCATCCAGACAGAAACCCAATATGTATAATGATTCAGAAGGTACTGAAGAAGGAGTAATGCAAGAAGATGTGGTTCTCTTAATGGTGTATTTATGGATAAATGTGTAAGGAATCCTTGTAGACACTTTATGTAGATATAGAGGATATCCTTTTGTTGGCTGAAAACCCAACTTTTCTTTTTCCTAGTGTTATTTCACTGCATGGCTAAAAACCCAACTGATTCAGGACATATTAAACAGACTGAATAATCCAATGAAAAATATGCATCTGAAATTAATTATCAAAGTTCAAGGTATTATATTTGGAAAATGGAAGAAATGATTTCTCTCTATACATAAATGGGAAATCAGTTTATCATAATTTAAGCTAGTCTATCAGACCTCTAATTTGTTTGGCTTAGTATTTAATACTCATTTCTCAGCTTTGCATAAGATTGTTTACCTCAAAACGCAATACCCAATACTTCAAAATGCAATACCCAAAGAATGTCCTTTTCATTATCCTTTTGAACCCCTGCAGTCCCATGATCATGATTGCACTTATAATTGTTGCAGCATTTCATAGTCACAGGATCATCATTTGTATCATTTCCTGCCATTTTAATACAAGCAATGAGGAAGCAATTAGGGAAGGTCTCAAGTTGTTTCTGTAAGTTGCTTCCTCCATTTTTTTTCTCCTAGGAGCTACTAAAGGATCTTGTATTTAATAACATCCCTATGCCTGTTTGCTCATGTCTGCCCAGCCACAGAATCTTCCTGCTCACCTGAGGTCCATACTAGCCCCCTTGCACTGTAGTACCCATCTGTGGCCTCCATCAATAGTCCCTGCCAGCCAATGGTGGGTTGCAGGCGGTACGCCCCGGTACGGACATAGCGATGCCTGCCAGGAGCACCGAGTATTGTTCTGGTATGGTGGTCCGTAGGGCCCACCCATCCCCCCTCATTCCTTACCTGTATTTGAAGGAAATGGGCCATCTGTGCACATGCGTGTAGCGTATGGCACCTGCACAATGCTCTGCTGAGCAGCTGGAGTGTCACAGAGGCATTGCAGAGCATCCCAGAGTGTCGCAGGAGGTAAGGATGCATGCATGCACTGCACACATGTGTGTGCATGCTGCGCACATTCATGTGGTGGCCACTGGGTCCCACTGCACCGTACCAGTTACAACGGGATCCGGAATCCACCACTGCTACCAGCCCATATGTACTCCTTACGATCTACCAAAAGCAGCTCTACCTTCCCCCATTGCACCTATGCATCATTTGCATTCCTTGCTTGGGCCTCTTGCCTCTTCCCACTTAACAGCCCACATGATTTTAAGGTTACAACAGCAACCATGATTGCTATCACTAAGTGATACAATCACATGAAATTCTGTTTTACAACCACATCAGTGATTATAGAAATTTCAATGCAACTGCCATCATAACTTGAGGACTATGCATATACAATGAGGAGTATGCATAAATATGGTTTAGTATTTTATCAGTTAAGGATGTCTTCTTCTGCAATAAGTGTGATATTCAAAACAAGCAAAATGACCTTTATAATACTCGTAAACTGCTACATGTATTTATCTCCAATTTTATGACAGCATATTTCTTAACTACAGCAGTTGGCAGCCAACCTAAAAAGCTTTTGCTTACATACAGCGATAAATCATTCCCTAAAATTGTACTATTATGGCTAGTTTATTCCATAGGTGAGCTAATGCATAGCACTTCAATTAGAAATCTGTATTTGTGGTGAAGACATGAAATGTCTGAATTCAAATTACTTTGGGTTATATTTTCCTTACTGCAATGTCTTGCTTTTTATAACCCAATTCTTTATAACTGTATGGATAAATCATTTTTAGATTTATCAGCAATAAGTGATATGTTTAATAAAATAAAAAACAAAGAAAAATCAATTTTACCATATGACTTGTAAAATATTGCAATATTTCTAAAAATCCAGTTTAATGTAGTGGTTAAAGGCACTAGATTAAAAACTGGAAAATATGGATTTTAATTTTGTCTTGGGCACAAAACTTGGCCAAGGGGATCTTACTCCCATTAGTAAGAAGGAGAGAATGGCAAACCAATTCCAAAAATGTTGCCAAGAAACAGACACCAAGGGTCAACACTGATTTAAAATCCATTTTTTTACTTGATTGCTAATATTTGTACTGTATTTTGAATTTGGCCAATTCTAGATATCATATTTTTAAGTAGCAAAAGTCAGATAACTTATTTAGTTATCACCCAAAATTTTGGATGCTATTATGTTCCAAAGAACATTCAATCAGATCAAGATGTTACCTAAAAGTAAGGTATGCATAAGAAGTTCAAAAGTAGAATGGGGCAAAATCTATCTATAATAACCAGCCTTAAACTAGGGTGAATACATTAAGTTATAATATGTGCTAAAAGCATCATGGTATATTTCATCAACAAGATGTTCCATCTGTCTTTCAATACATTAAGAGACAATGGCACCAGAATTATGAAACATGATGATGCAAACCCCACAGATTTTTTAATTCAGATCACGATGTCTCTTACAAGTACAGAGCAGTTTGTGTTGCAATGTTGCCATGTTGTAGCACACATGGTTTAGCAGGCTGTATGAATCCAAGTTGAATATTTCTGTGTGTGCTATTAATTCTCTATATCTTTAATGAAGCTCTTAATCCAAAGATATTTTCCTTCAAGTATTTGAAGAACCATAATGGTATTTTTCTTCTTTTTAATCTCACCATGAAGAAAAGTCTAAAGTAACAAAACAGGAAATCAAAAAATTAGAAACTTCTGAAGTGTGACAAGTCATACGTTATGTAGTCTCCCCTTATCACAGCTGATTATTCAAATCTCTTTGTTATAGACATTCAGATTAACTAAATGAAACTCATAGAAATAGTATCCTCATTTATTCTTCTGACATGTTTCAGGTCATTCAGATAAATGAGGCTGTACTCTGCCCAGAAGCATAGCAGTGAGACTATGCAGTGAGATATGTGACCTTTTGACGAACAGCTTATCTTGCTTCAGTGGTTTCTTTAACTTCTATTCCCAAAAAAGATTAAGCAAATATCATTTGATTTCAGAAATATGTTTACCTTCGATATATAAAAAAGGTAGTTATCTAAAATACGCACACTGTCCGCTTATTTGTGTAAAATATTCTTTTTGTGGTTGATGATGAATAAGAAGAAACTATCATCTGAAGCATCTTTCACATTCTTCTTTTAGAAACCAGAAAATAAGTAGCATTATTCTTCTGGGTACAGTTTGACATGACTAGGATGATGAAAGCAGAGCTGTGTGTCTTTTTTTAGATTAAATTAAATGTAAGATTGGATGCACACTAAAGCAATAAGTAATGTTCTAGGAATATCTCACCATCAGTGACTCTCTTTCACCAATTTGTCCAATATTGTAGTAATATGTATTCATTAGCCTATTTAGCAAATTTCAGCAAATCTTTTATCCATAGGAAAAATATGCAATTGGATTGTAACTTTCTTTCCGTATTCTATTCTTCTTATTTTTCTTTGTATAAGTCTATTCTATGTGATCACTTTCTGTTTCAGAATCACTGTTTCTTCATCTATCCATGAAAACAAAAACCTAGAAAGTTAAATTGTGTTTTCAGAGATTTAACCAACAAAGATGTTAGAAAATTAAACAGACTGAAAACATAGGTCAGATCTCTGAAATGACACACTTCTTTAGGAGTGTTACTACATTTCAGATTAAACCAAATATCTGTAGTGCTGAAATCTAGAAATTAGTATCAATCATTTCATCTTCTGAAATTCCATGAAAGTTAAGTTCCATGAAAGTTACGGTTGCATAAAAGGGATAGTGAAGAAATATCTGGAAAAAAACTCTTGCCAGTAAATAATTTTAAATGTCCCTTCTAGAGGTGATAACGACAAAACATGAAATCCGGTGAAAATAATGGCTTTCCTATAAATTGGACATATTAGCAAGGGAGAAGTACTGTAGCTGAAAAGGGCTTCTAGTAAAAACAGAAACTTAAGCCTTTCTATAGAGGTAAATAAAAAAACTCACAGTTTTAGCTCAGATGAAGTTGTCTTGAAGTCAACTGAAGATGATCAAGGAGGTTAAAGAGCTTGCAAATTCTAAGCAGCAAGGCCACATGCAAATAAAACTAATTCTAATCTTGGCAAGGAATTGGGGGAAACACAGGAATATTCTAAATCCTTAAAGTCCTTAAAAATGTAGGGGATATAGTTTTGAGTTGACTCAAATTATGGTAATTACCGATCTGGGCATAATAAACAAGAAAGCTCATTACCTTTACTTCATAAAGATTTGTTGCAGCTCAAATGTGATTATTACCATTTTGATTTGCATAACAAGTATCATATTGTGTTGCCATGAACCTGAGTGCAGATAACCCTTAAGTGCTTATTCCAATTAGCCAAATCTTGCAGAAACACATCCTCATATTTGAATACTTTGAACTAATCAATATAGATACCATTACTTTTCTAGAAGTGGCAGTAAATCAAATGTCTTCTGGAGAATGCATTGTTTTTTGTTTTGTCATGACTACTGGCTAGACTTTCTCTCTCCATGGTAGAGAAAGAAAATGTTTCCATAGATACTGTCTCGAGTCCATTTAAGATACACAGAAAATAACTATATCATTCTCATGCTGAAGGAATGAGACTGGGTTTTTTTGGAAAGCATAAGGGGATGAAATGCCAATTCTAACAAAGCTGGCACAAGAAAGTAATATAGAAACTGAAAAGCATAAGTGCCAAATGCATCCTTTCCCCAACCCCTTCAATAAGAATTGTAGAGGAAGAAGGACATTCTGAGTGCTGCAGTGAACCTCCACTGAATTATTTTCATGAATTATTAATTACTTCTATAATCAAAGCGAGGATATGTCAATTATCATAGGAAAGCAGGCTATTTCCCCTTGAGCCTGTTTGCAGGGATTGGACATGAAGTTGCCTTTAAATCAATAAAGGCAACATTAAAATTGCCCACCCAAAATGGAAATGTACTTCTCTTCAATATTAACATCTTTCTTCGAATTTGTTCTGCTCCTCCTTTAGATTACTTTCTTCTAACATCCAATTCACTAATTTATCTTGCAGATGCTTGAATATGCATGACAAGCCTATTGGGAAATAAATTTATTTATTTATTTGTTCATTTGAATATTTATATTCCTCCTCTAGTCCATGAAAAAGTGACTCTATTGAGATAATCTCTCTCCTTTTTTATGTAAAGGGTTAGAAATGACTGTGCATATCAGCCTGCTGAAAATGGAAATAAGTAGTTTAGCTCCATATACAATATTGCCGTTATGAAGCCCACCAATGAATGTTTATATCTAGCAATAAATAACAATAACAACAATAACAACAATGACAACAATAACAACAACAATAATAATAATGATGAGAAAGACGAGACAGTCGACCACTTGATAAGTAGATGCAGCAAAATTTCACAAACTGACTACCTACAACGCCATGACTGTGTTGCTTAGATCATTCACTGGAAATTGTGCCAAAAGTTTGGATTTGAGTACAACAAAAACCACTGGGACCATCAAGTTGAGAAGGTTTTAGAGAATGAGAAAGTCAAGATCTTGTGAGACATCAGGATCCAGACTGACAGGCACTTGGCACACAACAAACCTGACATAACAATAGTTGAAAAGAAAAAAGTATGGTTCATTGACATTGTAATACCTGGAGATGCACGAATTGAAGATTAACAGCAAGAAAAAATCACAAAGTACCGGACTTGCAAATTGAAGTTGAGTGACTGTGGAAAAAGAAATTGTGTGTTGTCCCGATTGTAATTTGAGCCCTTGGAGCAATACCCAAAGGGCTACCTTGCTATTTGGAAATTTTAAATTTATCAGACTTGAACATACTGATTCTACAAAAAACCACCCTACTTGGAACAACTTATATCCTTCGATGTTACCTTAACAGTTCCTAGGTCCTTGGTTAGGACTCGAGCTGTTGAACTACCAACCAGCCCCAAAGGCTGTGAACCTCACCAAAGATTAACCATTCAATAATAATAATAATAATAATAGTAGTAGTAGTAGTAGTAGTAGTAGTAGTAGTAGTAGTAGTAACTCCACTGTTGCCAGTCCCAAGCCCAGATGAGAAAGGAGGAGGGTTGGGGTCAGGTTGGCAACCTGGCCCCATAAAAAAAAAAAAACGCCAACCCATACAATATGGTGAAAGAAACGAATAAAAATTTTATACCGCATCGGTCGTCGCATGGGTTAACAAGGGCCGCGGCGGATATTGGGGTCCCTGGACATCCGTTGACAAGTGGGCTACAAGTGGACCAGCCAACAAAACGACAAAAATATAGTGCAGATGAAAACCGTGCCATAATGGCTGTTACTACAACTCAGAGCCAGAAAAAAGAGGTTATTTAAAGTGAATGTATGAATTATGGAAACAACAATATCCAGATTCAAATGTTAGTGAACAACGACTAGCAGATCAATGGCAATTTATTATAAGGAATAAAGTGTTTAGTGAAGTTGAACTTGAGGGAATTCAGGCAAATTGCAAAATATATATATATATATATATATATATCACAAGCGGAAATAACTGATATTCAAGACACAACTAAAGACATTATAGTAGAACTCCCAGAAGAAGCTCTCGGGGAGGAAATAACATCACCACCACTAGAACCAGTTATCACTGAACCAACTGATGAACTAACTCAAAAACAAAAAGAATTGAAGGATAAGATCATGGAGCATTTTCTGCTTAATGAGGAAAGGCAACGTTTACCATCACTAAAAACTGTGCCTAAGAAAATTTTGGCCCCTATCATGAAAATGGTTAATGCAGTGTTTTCAACAATTGAACCGGGATCTATCTTGGAAACAAACCAGTTAATGTACAGCGCAGCTGTAATAGTTACTAATGAACTAGGCATTAAAATTAAAGTACCTAGTCACACAACAGAAAAAGCATCAAAGCCAAAGTGGAAAATCCGTTTAGAACAAAAAATCAAAAAATTAAGGGCAGAAGCTAGTAACTTAAAGAACATGCATGAGCAACGGCTTAAAAACAACAAAATCATAGATCGGCTAATCAGAAGATATAGATTGGATACAAGAAACATCAATGAAGCTGTAGAGATTGCAAAACAGCAGATAACAGAAACAGCTAGAAAAATTGAAAGATATGAGGCACGAATCATCCAATATAAACAAAATCAGCAATTTCGATCAGACCAACGGCGTTTTTATCAAAGTCTTAATGTAAATGGTGACACCAAAAGTGAAAAACCAGAAAAACAGGCCACAGTTGAATTCTGGAAAGAATTGTGGGAAAATGCAAAGGACTACAACAAGGAAGCAAAGTGGATACATGACTTTGAGAAAAGCATTGGCAACAAACAAATGCAAGTATTAGAAATAACAACTGAGATGGTCAAAAATCGAGTTAAAAAGGTAAAGAATTGGACATCACCTGGAAAGGACCAATTACATGGTTTCTGGCTCAAATATCTGACCAGTTTACATGCAATATTGGCCAGGCAACTGAATGAAATTTTACAAAAGGGCCAAATTGATGAATGGTTGACAACTGGAAAAACATACTTGATTCAGAAAGATGCAACTAAAGGAACAACACCTGAAAACTACAGACCAATAACATGCTTGCCAACAACCTTCAAATTACTCACAGGCATTATTGCAGATAACATGATGGATTATTTGGAAACAAACAACATCTTGCCAGTAGAGCAAAAAGGCAACAAAAGAAGGAGCAGGGGCACAAAAGATCAGCTTCTAATTGATAAAATGATATTAGAAAATTGTAAGAACAGAAAAACGAACTTGAATATGGTCTGGATTGATTACAAAAAGGCATTTGACTCACTGCCACATAGTTGGATCATAAAATGCTTAGAAACAACTGGCATTAGCAAAAATATTACATCCTTTACTGAAAAGGCGATGAAACAATGGAGAACTGAGTTGGCAGTAGGGAATGAGATCTACAGAATGGTTAATATCAAGCGAGGAATTTTCCAGGGTGATTCACTTTCACCTCTTCTCTTCATCATCGCAATGATCCCACTATCAGTAATCTTAAAAAAAATGAAATTAGGCTACCAAACAGCCAAAGAAGCTGAAAAAATTTCACATTTACTATATATGGATGATTTGAAACTCTATGGAAAGTCATAAATAGAAATTCAATCATTGACAAACACAGTCCGAGTATTCAGCACTGCATGGCCAATTTCTGGAAAAAATTAAAGATAAAGTGGACAGTGAACAAACTTGGTTATGGTTAACAACAGGTACATTAAAGAAAGAAACAGAGTCACTAATCCTGGCTGCGCAAGAACAAGCTATCCGCACAAATGCCATTAAGGCCAAAATCGAAAAATCCTCTGATGATGCCAAATGCAGACTTTGCAAAGAAGCTGATGAAATGTTGATCACATACTCAGCTGCTGTAAAAAAATCGCAAAGACTGATTATAAATTGCAGCACAATTCAGTAACACAAATGATCCATTGGAATTTGTGCAAAAATTATAATATTAAAACAGCAACAAACTGGTGGGAACATCAGCCTAAAAAAGTCACCGAAAATCAGATGGTCAAGATCTTGTGGGATTTCCGTATACAAACCGACAAAATACTGGCGCATAATACACCAGACATCACACTGGTTGAGAAAAATAAGGTCACAATCATAGACATTGCAATACCAGGTGATAGCAGGGTCGCCGAGAAGGAACATGAAAAAATCGCAAGATACCAGGACTTAAAAATCGAAATTCAACGACTATGGCACAAACCAGCAGTGATAATTCCAGTGGTAATTGGCACACTGGGTGCTATTCCAAAAGCACTGGAATTACATTTAAAACAGTTAAAAATTGACAAAATCACCATCAGTCAAATGCAAAAAGCCGTACTGCTTGGATCTGCACGCATATTACGAAAATACGTTACGACGTCCTAGGCCCCTAGGTGGGGCCCGACTAGTAACCAATGCCAAATCCGGCGAAACAACTGGCCGCTGTGATACAATTGTATAATAATAATAATAATACTCTTAATAAGGCACTACCTTGACATAGTTTAGACATCACCTAAAGTCAGCAAGGTCCATGCTTGATGTTGCAGTTCTTAGATATTTGGTAACAAATGGGTTACAGGCCTCAAGACTATTGGCCAAGCAATCAAAGTCACCAATAACTGTTAAGTCTGGAGTAGGATGTAATAGTAAGTGCCAGTATGTTTGAATTCTAAAGTTCCAGAGCAATTTAGCTTCATTTTCTATTACTTTCTCTATTTTATGGTTTATCATTATTATTATAATATAAACATGTATAGATTTTTTAGATTTTTTGTCAAAAGTTTTTTTTATTTCTTAACATACATATAATATAATCCAAAGTATACCTTTACATCTTAACAAACATTTTTGAGTATTCAGTATCAATTTCTTTTGCCATTAAGTCTCTTCAATTTTTATTTGCTCTTCTGCTTTCCATACACCATATTATAGTCTATTTCATCTTCAGCTCTCCTCCTTCTCTTCTTATCCCTACTTTCTTCTTCCTTCTACCCTCTCTTTCTTCTCTACTTCCCCTTGCTCGCTCCCTCTCCTCTCCTCTCTTTCCACACTTTCCCTCTCTCCTGCTCTTTCCCTCCCTTCTACTTTCCTCTCTCCTGTCTCCTTTCTCCCTCTTTCCCTCTCTTTATCTCCCTTCCATTCTCTATTTTACGTGGTGTATTCCCACCTTTTAGCAAACCCCATTTAATATCAATAGAATTGATAATTATATTCCCAATGAAAGAAGGAAAAAAGTGTTTTCTGTATTGCTAGTTTTTCTTTTAAAGCTATACCTTTATATGAATTCCATTTGTTTCCTCTCCCCGTCCCCCCATAACAACCTCTTGGACGCAGTGCAAGACGGATTTAAATTTCCTGCTAGCTTCATCATGCTGTTACATACTTTTACACCCCTATTTTGTCTCATCTTGTAATTTTAACTATAGATTATTAGGCGTATTTCCACATTTTCCCTCCTTTTCCCCCCTCTTCTGATAACTTTCCCAATTAATATTTTTCATATTTGTAACCATCATTTGTAATCATTTCACTTTCCATTATTAATACATAGGAATGTAATACATACATAGCAGACCATCGCTTCCTCCACTGTTTCCATATTATTATATATTATAACTGCGCAATTTTAAATAGAATGTTGAGTGTATGGGAGTTGTTTGGAATTGAATGAATGGCCCACTTTTAGTAATTGTTACCTTTGTATTTTATATGTTTTAAATTTTTACGTGGGATTTGTTAGAGTGGATAAATGAGAATGTTTGACTCGGAGGACCTGCTGGGGAAGGCGGGAGGAACCGGGGTGGTTGGGGGGACCATGGACATGGGAGTGGGCCGGAGCATAGCGGTCGTGACAGGGAGAGGCAGATACGGCGGGGACCTTAGGGCTGGCCATTACCGGGGAAGGAGGGTTCGCTACATTACAGAGATCCCTCCTTCCGGCCCTAGGAGTCCCACTCCAAGACCAGATGGCGCGAGTAGTCAGGACCCTGGGCTCAGGCTGTTGTCGCTAAATGCCAGGTCTGTTGTTCACAAAGCTCCCCTCGTCCGGGACTTAATTGTTGACGAGAGGGCAGACCTGGCATGTATTACTGAAACCTGGCTGGGCACAGAAGGAGGAGTCCCCCTCGTAGAGATGTGCCCAGAGGGATTTCAGGTGCTTCATCAGCCGAGAGCCCAGGGAAGGGGTGGCGGTGTGGCTATTGTAATCCGGGAGTCTCTGTTACCTCGTAGGGTCCCTGCTCCGGAGCTTGTCGGGTGTGAGTCTCTGCTGATAAAGTTGGACCTCAAGGGTCAAGTGGGTTTGCTGCTAACGTACCTGCCTCCCAACTGCGTTGCAGCATCCCTCCCCTCGCTCCTCGAGTCAGTAGCCGAGCTGGCAGTTGAGTTCCCCAGGCTTATTGTTCTGGGGGATTTCAACTTGCCATCGCTCGGTGAACGCTCTGACGGGGCGCAGGAGTTCATGGCTTCCATGACAGCCATGGGCTTGACCCAGGTAATTCGGGGCCCAACCCATGCAGCGGGTCACATGCTCGACCTCGTATTCCTCTCGGAGCAGTGGATGTGTGATCTTGGTCTGAAGGGTAATGAGATCATACCCCTGTCGTGGTCGGACCATTGCCTACTGAGGCTTGACTTCCGGAGGCCAAACCCCCACCGTAGGGAGGAGGAACCGACCAGGTGGTTCCGCCCCAGGCGACTTATGGACCCTCAGAGGTTCCAGACGGAGCTTGGGGTTATTCCTGATACCCTCGCCCACAGTTCGGCGGAGACTCTGGCTGCCGCCTGGTACTCGGCGGCGTCGGAGTCTCTCGACCGGATTGCGCCACTACGGCCCCTCCGGGTCAGTGGATCCCGGAGAGTTCCCTGGTTCACCGAGGAACTCCGGGAGAAGAAACGCCGGAGGAGATGCCTAGAGCACCAGTGGAGGTCCGATAAGTCCGAGGCAAACCGAGCACTCTTAACCACCTGCACCAAGGACTATGTTCGAGCATTAAGAACTGCAAAAAGATCATATATTTCTTCCTTGGTTGCGTCCGCCGAGTCACGCCCAGCCGCCCTGTTCAGGATAACCCGCTCCCTCCTTAATAGGAGGGATGCGGGAGACCCCTTGCAGGGTAGGGCTGAGGATTATGCTCAATTCTTGGCGGACAAAGTAGCTCGGTTTCGATCGGACTTGGACTCCACCGCAGTAGATCCAGCTGAGACACAGGAGGATCATCTGCCACATCAACTCTGGGTTGAGTTCCAGGAAGTTGCCTCTGGGGATGTGGACAAGGCCATCCGAGCTGTAAGTGCCTCCACTTGTATTCTGGACCCGTGTCCCTCCTGGCTGGTGGCTAACAGCAGGGAGGTGACACATGGCTGGATCCAGGCGGTTGTCACCACCTCTCTTCGGGAGGGGCACTTCCCCGCCGTACTCAAAACGGCGGTGGTGAGACCCCTCCTAAAGAAACCATCGTTAGATCCAGCCATCTTAAACAACTTTCGTCCTGTCTCCAACCTTCCCTTTATCGGGAAGGTTGTTGAGAAGGTGGTGGCCTTTCAGCTTCGACGGGCCTTGGAGGAAGCTAGCTATCTTGACCCCTTCCAGTCCGGCTTCAGACCTGGTTACAGCACAGAAACCGCTTTGGTCGCATTGACCGATGATCTCTGGAGGGCCAGAGATGGAGGCTATGCGTCCATCCTGGTTCTCCTTGACCTCTCAGCGGCTTTCGATACCATCGACCATGGTATCCTTCTGCGACGACTGCGGGAGGTGGGAGTGGGAGGCACTGTTCTGCGGTGGTTCTCCTCCTACCTCTCGGACAGGTCGCAGTCGGTGTTAGTCGGGGGGCAGAGATCGTCCCTGAGGCCCCTAACATGTGGGGTACCCCAGGGTTCGGTCTTATCCCCCCTACTATTTAACATATACATGAAACTGCTGGGCGAGATCATTCGGAGGCACGGGATAAAATACCATCAATACGCGGACGATACGCAATTGTATCTGTCCGCCCCGTGCCAACTCAATGAAGCGGTGGACGTGATGAACCAGGGTCTGGAGGCCGTTAAGAACTGGATGAGTGCTAACAAACTGGTGCTCAACCCGGATAAAACCGAGTGGCTGTTGTGTTTCCCCCCCAATAATTTGGCTAATACACCAACGCTTAGGCTGGGGGGTCAAATTTTATACCCCTCAGATAGGGTCCGCAACTTAGGAGTCCTCCTGGATCCACAGCTGACTTTTGACCACCAGCTGTCAGCTGTGACCAGGGGGGCATTTGCCCAGGTTCGCCTGGTCCGCCAGTTGCGGCCCTACCTAGATCGGGGGGCCCTCACAACAGTCACTCGAGCCCTTGTGATCTCCAGACTGGAATACTGCAATGGGCTCTACATGGGGTTGCCCCTGAAGTGCATCCGGCGACTACAGCTAGTTCAGAATGCGGCCGCGCGAGTGATAATGGGCGCACCTCGGTTTGCCCACGTTACACCTGTCCTCCGCGAGCTGCACTGGCTACCTGTTGGTCTCCGGGTGCGCTTCAGGATACTAATGACCACCTTTAAAGCACTCCATGGTAGTGGATCTGGGTACTTGAGAGACCGCCTTCTGCCGATTACCTCCCTAAATCGACCAATTAGATCTCACAGACTAGGCCTCCTCCGAATTCCATCAGCCAGTCAATGCCGACTGGCGACCACACGGAGGAGAGCCTTCTCTGCTGCTGCCCCGGCCCTATGGAACGAGCTCCCCATGGAGATCCGCACCCTCACCACGATCCAGACCTTCCGCGCAGCCCTCAAGATCTGGCTCTCCCAGCAGGCCTGGGAATAGGTTTCCAATCACCCGCCCGAGTGTTTGATTGCTGAATGAAAGTTGTGTTTTATTATTTTTCTTTTGTTCACCAATTGTTTTGTTTTGACCTTGCACCTCCCCTCCCCTGTGGTTGTAAGCCGCCCTGAGTCCCCTCAGGGAAAAGGGCGGCATATAAATCCCAATAAACCTCTAAACCTCTAAACCTCTAAACCTCTAAACCTCATATCAGCTGACCTACTATCTTTATTCACCTTTGCTAATTTACCTTTAATTCTTTTTCTTACAATCCTTTCTATATCAATAGATTGATTAAATTGATTGCCCAGTCATCCAGAACATTTTAGCTTCTTCATTTTCTACTACTTTGACTATTTTGGGATCCCACCAGTTCTTCGCTGCAGACGAATGGTACTTCTTGCAAATATTCCAATATACCATTGTTGCTCCTTTGTCATGTCATCAGTTTGTGCAATCTTCTTGCAGCAGTTAACTAGTTAGTCCATTGTTTTTTAAGCTTCTTTGAAAAGGCAGCGTTAGATGTCTGTTGCACCCATATTTATGACACCTATTTCGATTACTATATGGAACACATTTTAATATACTATTAAATATTAATTAATCTTATGAACATTTCTCTTCTGAAATCTGTGAACACTACCAAGGAGATTTCATGCATCATGATATCAATCAGATGCCAAATGACATTTAAATGATAAGGTAAAAGGTAAAGGTTCCCCTCGCAGATATGTGCTAATCGTTTCCAATTCTAGGAGCAGTGCTCATCTCCATTTCAAAGCCGAAGACCTAGCGTTGTCCGAAGACTTTTCTGTGGTCATGTGGCCAGCATGACTAAATGCCAAAGGTGCACAGAATGCTATTACCTTCCCACCTATTTTTCCTACTTGCATTTTTACATGCTTTTGAACTGCTAGGTTGGCAGAAGCTGAGACAAGTAATGGGAGCTCACTCTGTTACACAGTGCTAGGGATTCAAACCGCTGAACTGCCAACCTTTCTGGTCGATAAGCTCAGCATCTTAGCCACTGAGCCATCACGTCCCCATTTAAATGATATCATTGTACAAATATTGTACAAATATTGCTATTATGTAATTACATCAGAATATATAAGAATATAATCTACAGCATTTGTAAATCATGCATTTGCTTCTTTCTCTACCATGAATATGCCTCTCCCCACTTTTAATGTTATAGCAAACATGATTTTCTCTTTATTTGTAAGAAATTTTGTGCAAATCAGAAAATTATCCTGAGTGAACTGAAATAAGAAGAAAACTGGCATAATACAATCTGTTCATATTTAGTTTAATTTAAATAAAGGGTTCTTGAATGTCTGTACAATTTTATGTGCAGAAATCAGATGTACATATCACATGTATTTAAAAAACCCACTTTACATGTTAGAATATACAAACATTTAAACACATATCCCTCAGAAAAGCTCCAAAATATCATAATTTCAAGAAGATTCAGAAGATTCTACTGAATTTTAAGACAGAAAAGATTTTGGGATTCCAGGTCATTACAGATCTAGAGAAAGACCTTCACTGTCTTAAAATTCAGTAGAATCTTCTGAATCTTCTTGCAATTGTGGGATTTTGGAGGCTTTCTGAGGGAAATGTGCTTAAATGTATGTGTATTCTAACAGGTTAACGTGGTTCTTGTCATTCTGTACCTGGAAAAGAAATAAAATAAAATAAATTCAATAGAACTGAATAGGTGTCTTAGGCTCAATGGGCTCTTATGCTTTTCAATATGTAAATTAAACTGTTACAATTTTATAAAAGAGTAAAAAGCTGCTTTTGGTGACATGTCATTTCTTTTCCCAATTTTGTTCTTATACAACATATGTAAGTCCTGCATTTAACACTGACTGATCTTGAGTCTACATGTCTGCAGTATGTTTTTTTTAACAGATAGGCAGGAAGGGGGACTAGAAATCCATTAAATTGTCAACTACCATGATTTCTAAACCATTTTTCTGCTGTCAGTTATGTTGACTGAGCTAGTATATGGCTTTGAGTCCTATCTTTAATATTATTTTCAAAGCCTGACTGGCAAACAACATATTTAATTAATATTACTTGGAAGTGTGTGATTCTAAATAACTGACAGGTAAAACATGGCACACGCTGAAAAATGCCAACTAGAAGAAAATGCTCAGCACCAATTACTGCAGTCAAATCTACTTGAATATTACCTGCTTGAATGTAAAGCAGGTGTTCAGTAAACTGACAGGTATTTGGAGACTTTATTATTCAGTAAAAGTCATGTTTAGAATACTTTTTCCAGTTCTTATTAGACTCCCTACACAGCTTTTGCAAAGTTTACTTTTAATCTCTCAAAGTTTACATTTAAAAAATGTAAAACACTACAGATGTAGACATTTGTTTGCTGTAGCTTAACTAGTTAAGTTGTAGTTCTTTAAAAACCATGAGTGAATATCATCCTATCTCAGAAAAATTGCACTTGGCTTTGTAAATTAGTTATAAACTCCATTTGATCTAAAGTCACTCGGATTTGTCAGTACAGTATGGAACTTGAACTGGGAAATTTGGATTTCAATTTTCAGTGATTCACAGAATGAGTTCCTTAATCTAGTCACTCTCACTCAATCAATCTGTGAAGATGTATTTGGCAAAGCTACTGAACTATATATGTTTCTCTGTGTATATACACAGACACAAGACATGCATACACATCTTCTACAAAGTTCCTATTACATTGCCTTTTCTTGGTTAGGAACAATCTTGCTATCTAATGATCACAGAAACATGCCAATGAAAGTAATCATAAGCACTTTTAGGGGACGCTTTAAAAAATAAAAAATGGCTACAAAATCTTTCAGTTCAGGCTTCTCTATAATACCTTAATTGTACAAGTTTGTATGATTTTGAGTGACTGTTTTGACAGTGATAATATCAAGTCACTAAAAGACAGTTTTCTGCCTAGGACTGACATGATTCAGCTGTTGTTTTGTGGGGAAATGCTTTCAAATACAGATAGATGCTCTTGCCTGCCAGAAGATAAAGAAGAGTAATGTATAGCTATTTGACACAATGGGAACATCAAACAGATCTGAAACATTCACAGTATGACTGCATTCCAGGAGCTAAAAAGAAATAAACTTGTCCTAACCCTTACAAAAAGGGGATGTCTTCCAAAGAGGAAACATTAACCACTCTGGAACAAACACTATCATGCAGACAGTTAATACATCACATTTATCTAACCGACAGTGGGCACCGTCCTTGGAGAATCAAATCATTCTGAGCTAGTGGAGATCTTTGTCTGAGAAGTGCCATAGGTTCATTGCCATCTATTTCAAATTAAGTTAGAGATTACTCTCTTTACAATACTTTTAAAGTTAGTGGTAATCATTTCCAGAGTTTAGAAAGAGGATTGTGGCGATGTATAAAACCAAAAAGAATAGATAAAATGTATTTGTTCACCTGTATTGTTCTTTGGTACCTTTCATTCTTGGCTGGTAAAGTGGAGCAATCATTTTGCCATCAAAGAATCAAACTTTCTTTTATAATCCTATATGACTGTATGTAGCACTTCCTTCGAAAGAATGAAAATATGCAACTTTGTTTATTCTTTATGCGGTCACATTAATAAGAACAACTTATTATTACAACTATTTTTATTTATTCTGGAAGTATATTTTGGCCCATTATCTATCTTATAAGAAGAATATTTCAGCAATTAAGAGCATTAATCAATGAAGAGCATAAACCTGATTAAGTTAATCATGCTCTAACCCATTGGTAGCAAGTCCATGACATGCCATGTCATTTTTGGTGACATGCCTAGAGGCCACATTAAAATGCAGTGTACTCTCATGCGAACCCGTACCTTTTCGAAATTGTGCAAGATGACCCTGCTTTCGCATGCTCTCTATAGGCTGAAAAAATGTTCTTTCATGATCTTATGGGACCTCAGAGACTGCACAAGAAGTTGTCAGACAATTTTCTGAGGCTCCAAAGGGCACATGAGAGTAGGGCCCTCTCATGACTTCCAAGCAATACAGCAGCCATATAAGAACACACTACATTCAGCATGTACAGCCTCCAAAAAGCACAGGGAATTCAGAGGCTGCTCAAAAATATGATGTGTCTTCACATGGTTTCTGAACCCTCTGGAAATTGTACAAGAGAGCTCCGCTCTCATACAGTTTCTGGAACTCTCAAAAAGTTTGTGAGAATGGTGTGGGAGTTTCCTGACTTTTTCAGAGGCTGCATGGCTATGCAAAAGCATTCTCTGACGTTTTCAGGCCTTGTGCAACCTGGATCTTCCTTGAACAGACATTTTTTGTGAGAAACAAAAACAAATTGACACATCTTTACAATTAAGTACCATGTTTCCCCAAAATTATGAGCGGCCCTGAAACTAACGCCTTGCCACATTTTTCGTTTGGGCAAAAATATAAGCCCACCCCCAAAAATAAGCCCGCTGGACAACCCCCCTTCAGCTAGACAGAGCACCACTCACCAACCTGGCGGTATCCCAAAGGCGCCAAGCCACAGGAGCTGTGAGGGAGGAAAGGCACTCACATTGCTTGGCACCTTCGGGATACCACTAGGTTGGGGAGTGATGTTCTGCTTTTGTTCTGTTCTTATTTCGCCCCGCCCGAATGCTGAGTGAATGTTGAGTTTTTATTGTTAATTTACTTTGTGCACATTTCTTTTCTTTTTTGTATTGTCCTACACTCCCCTTCCTTTTTTGATTGTAAGCCGCCCTGAGTCCCCTCAGGGAAAAGGGCGGCCTATAAATAAATAAATCCAATCCAATCAATCCAATCCAATCCAATCAATCCAATCTGCCTGGCTGGAGGAGGGAGTTGCCTGGCGGCTGCTCCCTTGCAAACTGGCTCCTGAAGAGCTGGGCACAGCCTCAGGGACGAAGCAGTCAGGAGATGACCACACTCACGAGCAGCCGCCCAGCAACCCCCCTCTCCAGCTGGGCAGAGCTCCATGAACTGACCTAGGGGGTATCCCGAATGTGCCAAGCTGTGGGAGCTGGGGAGCAGGCAGAGCGCCATGTGCCTTGGCGCCTTAGGAATACCCCCCAGGTCAGTGAATGGTGCTCTGCTCAGCTGGCAAGGGGGTTTGCCAGGCGGTTGCTCATAAGTGTGGTCACCTTTTGCCTAAATAGCAGTTCTTATATATGTCCATCTAGGTTGTATTCCTATCTCTCTAAAATAGCACATCATAGCAATCCAGAACTATAAACAAAACAACCAACTATCTTTACAGCATTCTTCAATGAATATACAGATAATTTCATATAAAAATGCCTTTCCATGTTACCAATTAGAACATAATCAATACAATTAAGTAGTGGGTTTGGGATCCCATTGCTAGTACGCTGCGACAGGGCCGGACATCCTCAGCAGGGATGCGTGCTCCACATGCATGCACATGTCACCGCCCAGTGACACTCAGCTGCTTGGCAGAGGTGCCGCACCCTGTGCGTGCATGTGCAATTGGCCCATTTGCCTCAAAAAGCAGTAAGGAGCATGAGCAGGCGGGTGAGCCAAATGGCCCACTATTCCAGTACGGTGGCTGCTGCTCCCTATTACCACCAGTATGCTCATATCAGGCCATACTGCCCAGAACCACCACTGATACAATTCATGAAAGGATTATATCTCAGAAACCATCAACAGATTACTCCAACCATTAGCCATTGCAATATCCCGCAAAGTAACAAAAACTCCCAACTCCCAAGATCTCCCAACTAAAGAAGACAGAAATTATTTACAATATATAAAGCAAGGGCTGGAAAAGCCATTATGGAGGATAAACAGGCAAAAAAATTAAGAATACCAGTTGGTGATCAGAAGGCAAGATAAATTTCAGCACAGATTCAATTGACATTAGATCAAATGAAACCCCAAAACATTACAGCACTTGTAGAAGCGTAACATTCTGAGATATTACTCATTAACAAACACAGAGATAAAGCTAGTCTACAAAAGCAAAGACAGGACTAAGAAGGAAGCACAAACATCCTTGAGAACATCTTTCCTTCTCACACATTCAGCGATCAATACGTCAATGACAAGGACCAATATAATGGAGAATAACAATCTAAGATGAAACAATGCAGCCAGCTAAGCCAGGTAGGCCTATCAGAGAAAGGAATACAATTTACAACAATCATGTTTAAAACATGTAAAAAGGCCAGCAAGCCCTACTAACCTTATCTAGTTTGGTAATGAAACATTTGCAAGAAGAAAACCAGGTTCAGGGGCAAAAATATTGGAAAATGTGGAGTATATTCAAATACCTATTGACAACTTCTGAGCATCCCTTCTCATTTTTTTCCATTTGGAAAACAAAGCTCTAAATAGCTTTTCAGTTTAGACATCGAGCCCAAGTTACTGCCATTGCAAGATTCCAAATTAAAGCATCCTAGAGGGATGCAATCTAAATTTTATTTCCGCATATCCAGTAAAAGGGAGAACAACAACTTCTCTAAATAAGTAATTCCACTCTGAAAATGCTTTTACTTTAGAAATTTCTTCCCCTAGCAACCAGAATATGTCTTCTTGTAACCTAAATCGATGTTTATGTGCACTATGCTATAGAATAGGAACAAGTGTTGACCTTCTTCTAAAGTTACTACCTTTCAAATATATGACAAGTGCTATTGAATTGAAGCTGAGGTCTGTCCAATGCAAAATAAATGGGGACTATTACTTACCATAATTTAAAAACCTATACAGTATCTTAGATTTACAGCATTCTAAACAATCAAGTTTCCAACTCTGTATAGTATTATACCTACCCACTGTAAATCTTTCCTATTTAGATCAAGAGATGGGGATGAGAGAATAAACTTGGAGCAGATCTACCATCTCTACCTTCTTCGTGTGTTGTTATTCAGAACACCTGAGGAAACCTTAAGTCTTCCATAACTTTTACTGCAAAAAAGCAAAGTAAATGGCATCCTTGACATTTGTATTGTCTTATCCTTGTGGAGTTCAAGCAGAAATTGGTGCCATGATTAATATTTGCCTTGGGTCTCCTGTTTCCAATTGGTTCTCTATATTGGACAGTAGTGAATGTTGTACTCTGCTTCCACATGCGTGGTCTACATTGCTCAAGGGAGAAATTATATACCACAAATACATAGAGGGATGCTCTGATCTCCATTTTGAGAAAGGTATTTAAACTGGAGCTTTGACTAATACATCAAGGTCATTGCTTTAGAAGGAAGAATCAGACTGAAGACCAAACAGAATATATCTTTATTAATCTTGGGGCTGCAGACTACAGTAAAACTAAATGGTACAAAGTAATGGAACACCCAGCTCCACAGTGCAAAATTAATGGTCATCCCCCAAGCAATAAATATACTTGAAGTCAGTTAAAAATGGAACAGAGGAAAAGACTTTTTAATTTGCCTGGAATAAGGGACCAGGCATGACAAGATTTTAAGAGGGATACAAATGTGGGAAGGTGAATCAAGCTATTTGCTATAAGTGGTTTAATCTAGGGTAATAGTGCTAAAAGTTAAATAAATAGTTCCCTTGGTATTTGCTTTGAAAGATCATATCAATGTAAATGTAACTTGGAATTATTGCATGTGTCAGAATCCTAATCCTTTAACTTCTTTTGCCTGATACATAAAGAATAGACTATACCTTAAAAATAAGTCAACCCACCTTACACAGCTTTTGTTCTAGTCCATATACCATGAAAGGACAATTATTTTCCTAACTATTCACTTAGGCTAATTCTTTGGGAGTCAAAATGTGTGCAGGGCTAAAGCCAGCAATGGGTCAAGCCAAAGCCAAAAAGGAGGAGGATATATTTTGAGTATATTTTGAACTGATCACCACCAAACATTCTGGCAATCTCTTCTCTATCTCATAAGCAACTCACTGCAGTCAATGGAGAGAAAGCTTGTATTAGAGATCAGAACTTACCGCTTGCACACATGGTTTAAAATTCAACAAAAAGTTGCCCATCTATCTCTAAAACCTGGCTTTGGAATACCTTGCAGGTGCTTTTTAAAATCTTAATACGGTAATTCTGCTCTTAAATGGCTATGGTAACAATCTAAGGAAATTACAATGGCTTGCCTTGTACTGCTTATTTCTACTAAGAAGACTCAAAGGCAGGGGTGTCAAACTCATAGCCCGTGGGGCCAATGCATCACATGCTGGCCACGCCCAGTTTAGCGAAGGGGGAAAAGGTTGTGATACATCATGTGACCACAACGTATTGTTGCAAGTTTGACACCTCTGTTGTAAGATACTGCATGTCAGATCAAGCAGCAATATTCATCATGAGTGAATCTTTATTTACTTGCCAGATGTAAAATATTAACCATAAAAATCCTGAATTATTACAATTGTTTTTTTAAAAAAAATATTTAAAATAATATTACAGCCATGTATACACCCATGTATACTTTTTCTATAAACTGAGAAATAAGGTTCAGTCACACTGGATTACATTCCACATAGCAGCTCATTAAGATGTCACCATATTAAGCTTGTTTCTCACTTGGCAATGAAAGCCAGAAAGAAATCTTCACATGTGTGATGGTATGTATATTGGCTTCTGTGAAAGCACATGATGAGTACTCCAGGACCCAGGAGTTAGAACAGAACCCTTTACTAATGGGAATGTGCCAAAACAATCTTTGCATTTTGCAAGAATTAAACAAACTTGTGATAAAGCAAGCAGTACCTTGGAGAATTAGGATTTAAATGTGTAGCACTCCAAATATTAAAGCCAAGAGAATTCCATGCCCGGCTGAGCAACCTGTATAACAATTCTATAATCATAACTTCTCTAAAAAAAATTAAAGATTAAATGCTATAGTACACTGGATCAATTTTTCCAACCTGAATAAATTTGCAGTGTGTGAACTTCCACATCCAGGATTTCTTTTCCAAGGTGATCATTGCTAAGAACTGTGGGAGTTGAAGTTCAAGCATCTTAAAGTTGCCAGGTTAGGAAAGGTTGCACTTAAATAAAACCAAAACAAATACTTTTTCCCCATAAATGCTTTAATAAGAGCACACAGAGCTGGGGAGGAGACACTTCTAAACCCTAGATGTTTCTATATTTAGAAATAAAATACAGATAAATCCTCATGCTCAAATCCCAGTTTGAAGATCCATTTATATCAAAAACTGGAAAAGTGATGTAACTTTGGAAAGATTGGCTACAAAGTAGAGTTGTGTTTGAGGTGTGACGGTGATGGGCTTCCTGGGTTGGCTCTTGCTGCAGGATTAAATATATCTACACCTTTATATTATAAAATATTCTTTTTTCTTGCAACAAAATCAATTTTATATGATATTGCTAGAGGTGGGTTAAAAATAGTGTGTGATCAATCTTAATGTACCAGCAACTGAAGTTGAGGTTGATTATATTAATATGATAAGATGAAGACAGAGTAACCTTCCTAAGCAGTGGAACTGAATCAAACCAAACACGTGAGATCCTAAGCTATTGAGAACATTTTGGTTGGAAAAGCTGTTTCTTAACAAATATGATTATATTTGCTACTCTTAATTATTTTTTATTTCAACTGAGTCACTACCTTTTTCTCCCAGCTGTTTTTAAGAGTGGCATTTACATAGCGTAGAAATTTAGTAATGGGGACGAAGAAAGGAATGGGTAAATATGTGCATTTGTAAGCAAAGGCAGGCAGCTAGAAATGTGACCTTACCAAGGACACAGATAATGAAAAGCAGATTGTTGTCTTTCCTAATGATGTGAAAGAAGGGAGTACATGAGCACAATAAATGGCATTGTTGATAATGATGGTATCTACAAACAAAATAGTATCCTATTTAATAGAATGCAGAGGTGCCCTGGTAAGGTCACCCCAAATGGTATTATCAGAGCATTCCAGCAATAAAGGTCATAGTATGATTTACAATGTTTTCTTAGTCTTTTCTATGTAGCAAAAAAAAAAGTATATAACCTGTAATCTGGCTTTATTTGGGGTGGTTGAGGAAGTCAATGATCAATTCATTTGTATATGCAAAACAAATACTTTATTTCAACTAATTTCGCTTCCTTTGGTTCTTAATACGATTGCTTTTTTTCACAATAAATAAACATGCAAACATCTCTATGTCAACATTTCCATAAAATAAGTTTCTCTAAGGAAGGAAAAGTTTAATATTAGTTTCACTTGTCGTTTACTAGACCCCGAGCTCATTTAAATCATTAGATCAGACCAGAAGATGAAAAGTATCCTAAGAACACCTTGGATGAGACCAAATATATATTTAGCTTACAATTTTAATTTCCTAGTGTGCGTTTTTTATAGAAAACGAGTGGGGTTCAACAGAATCATTATGCAATATCAAAGCAGATGTTTTGTAAGCAAAAACTTAAGTTTTTAGCCAAAACCCTAAAAGAAGAGCCTGGTCTGCCAATATAAAGATCCATCCTAGTTGGATAAAGAAGCAATCTAAAATAAGGCACCTTCCTGTAGGCCTTGCAGAATTAGTCCAATTTAATTAGTTCTGATGAAAAAAAAAATGCATCATTCTCCTGAAGGAATTCCTCAATAAAGTGCAATTCTATCATAAATTTAAATATTAATTTTAAAACAACTTTAGATTTGTGTTGAAAGAAAAGCTTGCTTTTATTTTTTGTTTCCTTTTTCTGTTGCCACCAAGCTTTTTCCAGTGTTTTCTTTGTAGCATCAGTCTACTCCAGTGGTAGGATTCAATTTTTTTTACTATTGGTTCTGTGGACGTAGCTTAGTGAGCATGGCTTGGTGGACGTGGTAGGGGAAGGATACTGTAAAATCTCTATTCTGTCCTGATCAGCTGGGGCATTAGGATGAGAGAATAGATGGGATTGGGCAGTCAGAGGTGGTATTTATCATTTCTCCGAACTACTCAAAATTTCCATTACCAGTTCTCCAGAACTGGTCAGAACCTGCTGAATACCACCTCTCGTCTACTCAAATGGTTTTAGAGCTTGGCTTGGTAGTTCTAGTCTTTCTAAGGCATTTACTTTGGTTTACATAAGATAGTAGTTTAGGGAAGATAAAAGGGTAGAAGCTTTATTCTACTTTAATATTTGAATAGGATAGTTATTGTTTCCAAATAAATTATTTACATTCCCCATATACTTTTTTATTTTTTTTATTAAAAAAAATTTAATTTTTAATTTAAAACAAATACAACATCTTTCCTTACATGCTATAGAAAGTGTATCAGTTGGTTACAAATAGATTTTTGTGCATCTCTTCCACAGTCAACAAACATAATTCATGTTAACTCAAGCGTTTTAACTCAAATATTCATACATGTCACCATCATCATATATCCATTTTCATTTGACTATAATTGTTATTAAATAATAATAATAATAATAATAATAATAATAATAATAATAATAATAATAATAATAATAATAATTGACAAATACAGTCCGAGTATTCAGCACCAATATTTCAATGCAGTTTGGCATGGAAAAATGCGCCACTGTATCCATAAAAAGAGGCAAAATCACTGCATCTGAGGGAATTGAAATGCCCAATGGCCAACTAATTAAATGCAAAGAAAATGAAGCCTACAAATACTTAGGCATTCTGCAGTTGGATAACATCAAGCATGGAGAAGTAAAAACTATTGTCAGACGAGAGTACACCAACAGAGTTAGGAAAATTTTGAAATCTAAATTGAATGGTGGAAATACAATCAAGGCCATAAATACCTGGGCAATACCAGTTATAAGATACACAGCTGGCATAGTTAACTGGACACAAGCTGATTTGGACCTTTTGGACCGAAAAACCAGGAAACTAATGACAATGCACTACAGTTTACATCCACGTGGTGATACTGATAGACTATATCTGCCCCGAAAATCAGGTGGCAGAGGATTATTACAAGTGAAGCAAACAGTTGAAGAAGAAAAACATGCACTGGCTGATTATTTAAAAGAAAGTCAAGAACATCTATTAATCGAAGTAAAGAACAAAAATCTACTGAAGGCCCAACAGACAAAACAAGAATACAGAAAAGATGTGATAAAATCAAGAATGGAGAGTTGGCAGAACAAAGCACTGCATGGTCAATTTCTGGAAAAAATAAAAGATAAAGTGGACAGGGAACAAACTTGGTTATGGTTAAAAACAGGTACATTAAAGAAAGAAACAGAGTCACTAATCCTGGCTGCGCAAGAACAAGCTATCCGCACAAATGCCATTAAGGCCAAAATCGAAAAATCCTCTGATGATGCCAAATGCAGACTTTGCAAAGAAGCTGACGAAACTGTTGATCACATACTCAGCTGCTGTAAAAAAATCGCGCAGACTGATTATAAATTGCGGCACAATTCAGTAGCACAAATGATCCATTGGAATTTGTGCAAAAATTATAATATTAAAACAGCAACAAACTGGTGGGAACATCAGCCTGAAAAAGTCACCGAAAATCAGATGGTCAAGATCTTGTGGGATTTCCGTATACAAACCGACAAAATACTGGCGCATAATACACCAGACATCACACTGGTTGAGAAAAATAAGGTCACAATCATAGACATCGCAATACCAGGTGATAGCAGGGTCGCCGAGAAGGAACATGAAAAAATAGCAAGATACCAGGACTTAAAAATCGAAATTCAATGACTATGGCACAAACCAGCAGTGGTAATTCCAGTGGTAATTGGCACACTGGGTGCTATTCCAAAAGCACTGGAATTACATTTAAAACAGTTAAAAATTGACAAAATCACCATCAGTCAAATGCAAAAAGCTGCACTGCTTGGATCTGCACGTATATTACGAAAATACGTTACGACGTCCTAGGCCCCTGGGTGGGGCCCGACTAGTAACCAATGCCAAATCCAGCGAAACAACTGGCCGCTGTGATACAATTGTATAATAATAATAATAATAATTTTTGTTACTTAAACAACACATGCCCACACCAGGACAAAAAAAAACAAGGCAGGGGGGAAAAAAGGAAAAACAAAAGAAAAACCAAAAAAAGACCAAAAAAAAAAAAAAAGAAAGAAAGAAAAAAAGAAAAACAAAACAAAACACAGGTATATATTATAAAAAAAGTATATCAGCTGGTTACAACATGTTTTGGTGCATCTCTTCCATTAATTCATATTAATTCAAATATCTTAACTCAAACGTTTACCATATTGACATCATTATACCTCCACTTTTAGTTAACTACAGTTATTTAAACATCCTTCATCCTTAACTATGCAAAAGAATTAATCCATAACCACATGCTGACATTTCATTTACTTGTTTGTAAAATCCTCTATTAACATCAAATCCTCATATCCTATTTTAGTTGAACATCCATAATATTTAATACCAAAAATTCCATCTTCCATGCACTATAGTTTATTATCATTCTCCCTTCTTTATGTAGTTATATCGTATATCGTAACATTTTCCCCATATTAATTAACATTTAACTGTATATATTTTATTTTATTTTTAATAGTGATAATTATTGTGATTAATAACCTTTGTATATAGTCCAAAAATATTTCCAACCTTCCTTTCTCATATCCAATTATTATTTATCATATCAGCTCCACATTATATACATTACTATCAATATCAATTATTATTCAGCTATATCTATTACAAATAAGAGTAATTAGATTTAGCTAATTTTCAATTGTATTCTTCCATCTATCAGCCTATGTCTCTCCAATAACAAAACTTCCTTAGTCCTATTGCCATTCTTAGAACAAGTTCCCCAAACGTTTTTATAAGCAAGTCCAAACAGGAATATCTTCGCACCTTTTTGCTTAGGATGCTTCTGATGTAATAACGTTGTCCTTGGCTTCTTCCACTTTTCAATTTGTCTTTGATTTTCAAGGGTGGTATCAAAAATTCTGCAAATAATGTTTCATAAAGTATAGATTCTTTAATGCTTCTCATTCCTCCTGCGCTCTGTCTTTTTCAATAAATCTTCTGTATGGCTGCCCCCCTTTCAAGCGTTGCATCTCTTTCTCTTTCTCCCTCTGAAGTAAACCAGATGCCCGCCCAATGTGTCAGCAAGTTGAGAGACTTCATTTCTGACATTCTTCATTTGTATTTTAGGAGCATTCAAACATTCAACATTCTCACTTTTTTCTTCATATTTTAATGTTAAAAACAACAAATAGTCCAGTTTTTTTTCAGATTTTTCATGTGTCAAACAACTTTTGAAATGTGGAGAAAATCATTTGAAACGAATCACTTGAAGCAAGTATAGACGCCATGTTGTGATGCAGAAGATATTTGCAAGTAAGAACACGCTGGGAGCTATGCAATCTTATCTGATCTTAGACCAACACAGCCAAGCAGTAAAAGTGTCAAGTTATAAGAAGCCAAATTATAGTAAATTGGTTTACAGCCCACTTAAGGAGAGTCAGAGGGAATGTTGGAGTAAAGTAAACTTACCTTTATCCACGTAAACAGCATTCAAAACATTTAAGAAATAGGGTAACCACCGGCCATAAACCCATAAAAAAAACCCCAATTCGCCGCTAGATTCTTCTGTTCTTTGGTTTCAATTAGCTTGAAATTTAATGCGGACTGTATCTCTTTGAGTAATAAAATCAGCTTACCAGTTGAAAACACTTCCACCATTCTTAGGGGCAACCTGCAGTTTCGGTTAGCTTCAGCTAATCCAGAAGGAACTGGCAATGGAGGCTAAATTCCAAGCCCCCAGGGACCTTGCAAACGTCTCTGGGGTCACTGGATCTCCCCCAACCTTTCACTGTCTCTCCGGGACAGCTTGGGTTCAAAAATGAACCGTCCAATTCCTTCGAAATAGAGGAATTTCAGGAGTAGTCTGAAAATCCGTCTTCTCACTGCTAAGCCCCTGCCTTCTTCCCAACATTCCCCATATACTTTATATGCTGACTCTGTAAACCGCTTAGAGAGGGCTGAAAGCCCTATGAAGCGGTATATAAGTCTAACTGCTATTGCTATATTGCTATTGTATTTTATTGGAAATCTTAGTAGTCTATGCTATTCTTTAAGGTATTAAACATTTCTATTATCTGGACCACCATATTTATCATTTGCGCAGTGGAATGATAGTTATTATTTTCATGATCTTCTGATATCAAATATCATATGGAAAAATTTAAAATATTCAAGAACATTAGGTTTCAAATCAAGGAGACTGGATCAACTAGCCCTATTGTATTGGCTTGCTATGCTGTACATAGTGGAAAATTACTCTGATAAGCATCCTGGAAGCCAAAAGAAAACCATCAAACTGTGCCAGATACCTGCCAAGTGTCACTGCTGTTATCCCATATGTTTCAATTAAGTAGCCTTGACTTTTCCCTCTAATGTGTGTGCTGCCTGTTCTACAAATACAGTCACATACAGTCACATCTGTTGGGCTTTATTTCAGGAATGTGGGAAACAAAGCAAATGCTAATGAAAAACCTGTGTCTGTTTTCTGCTAAGCCATTCATGCATGAGAATTCACAGTTATATAATGTTCACTGATGAATAGGCCTTCTTTTGTTCTTATGCCTCTTTGTGGAATCAAAGCAATACTACTACTTGTTTGTCACTCAGAGAATGGAACAAGAGACAAGAGGTCATTGAAGGTGGTCTTCCTTCAATTAGGTCACATACACACTGAAGATGAATTGAATACTCATCCTCCTTCCCTGGGGAACCTAGAGAAGTCTAGCTGCATATAATGTATTAGAATTCTACAAAGATAATTCCCAGTACTCTTACTAACCTTATATCTCAATAAACATTGCTTAAAAGCATAATTATATATATAATAAAACTCTCTTTTTATGTCCCTGTAATCACTTAATATGGGGTAGAGTGAGGGCAACTGGATGGAGCTGAGCATTTATTGGCTGAATGGTCTTTATGATGCTATACTGAGTTCACAGCAGATTTTTGGGGGGAAGGGCATAGATGAGAGAGATATCTGCTACTACCTAGGATGGAAAACTCTCAATCTTTCCAGAAGGATGCAAGCTCCTTCCCACTAAGCCACCACAATGCTCAAGTAGTAGTATTTATATAGGACCGTGATGGTGAACCTATGGCATAAGTGCCAGAGGTGGCATGCAGCGCCCTCTCTGAGGGTACATGAGCTGTCGCCCCAATTGAGCTCTGCCATGCATGTGCACGCACCTCCCCCTGGCCAGCTGGTCTTCGAGTCTCTGCAGGGCACATGAGGGGGGGTCACACGCATGGAGGGGGAGGGTCATCGGCGTCATGTGCATACTCTAGGGTGATGCACATGCATGGGGGTGCGTGCATTGCATTTGGAGGTTTGGACATGCATACATGCTTGCACACACACGTACATGCGCTTTGGGTACTCCCACCGGAAAAGGTTAGCCATCACTGGCATAGGTTTAAAATCCAAAAAGATTTGAGGACCTAACAGCAGCAAAACACCATGTTACAGCCATATGAATTTTGTACAGTTTTAACAAATATGCAGTATATCATGTAGTTTCTGCTAGACTTAATTGTAGTATTTTATTGGAAAAATATTCATAATGGAAAACAAATAAAGATCTAAACTTATATGCTCATATCATTCTTATGCTGCCTGCTGCAATTAAGGATATTTTTAAAATACCTTGTCTTCCTACAGAAAATTGTTGCCCTCCTTTCCTATAAAATTAAAATTACTCCTAATTACATCTCAACATTATTTGTGGGAGAAAATTCACAAAAAATCCTTAATCTGGTATAGAAGTTACAGAGGAGGGAATATATATAGAATATATAATATGTATGTGTTTTGTATTTTTGGAAGATTTCTTATTAGTTGTGTACTTTCTTTATCTTTACTTTGTTTATCTTTGTTTGTGTATTTTTTTCTATTTACTGTACTTATATACGATATCAAGTTGACTTATTTTACTAGATGCAAGCATATAGCTTGTGGAATAGAAGAGTTACTTCATTGGATATGTCAATCCATAAACAAAAATGCTACATTATTGGTGAAAGGTTTAGCATATAAATATAATTAAAAAAAAGGTATTTTAGATTTTCCTGAGTACAAGTGTTTTAAAAAGAGAAAAATCTATTACATTTGAAGAAAACAAATCAAGTAATTCTCTTATTCATAATCCAAGTTCAGGGCAATGACCTACCCCTAATAATTGTTGCTTTGATTTGGGAAGTAATGTGAGATGACTTTCATAAGATCTATAAGTAATGTGAGTTGACTTTCATAGGACCTTATGTTCCTCGTTTGAGGGACATCTAAAATTATCACAAAAATAAGGAAGATACAACCCCTTGGTTTTAGTAATTTAAACACTGGTAGGATGTGCACACACAGAAATGATACATGTGTTGTTTGAAGGCCCTTCTGATACATCTAGCATCATGATTTCTGACAGGACAATCAGACTTTATGACATCTTCATAACTGAGGAAATTGAACTGTTCATTGTTATAGGCCATTGACCAGGAGATATTAAATTTTGATACAAAAAAATGCTCACAAAAGTACAGCCTTTTGAAAATCTAGCACTGATTTGCTGCTACAGTGATTTCAGAGGTGAGATTATATCTTGAAAAACTGCCTATGGTTTCCAAACCTATTTTCCCATTGCCCCCGATTACTTCTAAAAAGTAGATATCAAAATTTCTTCCCCAGTCCATTTGGTCAGCATGTTGCCTCCTACATAGCATTTCTTAATACTTTCCTACATGGGAAGGAATGCTATTGTGTCATTAAGCCATTCTTTTTATGGAATAGGCAAGATTCATTTATTTATCTATTCTTATCTATTCTTAGTATATACTGTGCTGTTGGCAATAGCAATAACATCTCATAGTGCTTTATAGCACTCTCTAGATAGTTTACAATCCAGGATATTGCTCCCATCAATCAGCGTTGTCATTTTACTGATCTCGGAAGGAAGGAAGCCTGAGTCAATCTTCGGACCCATCAGGATCAAACTCCAGTCTGTGGGCAGAGTTTTCCTGCAATACTGCATACTAACCTGTGATGACTTCCCCAGACATTTCTCAGGGCGTTAGTTTGAATGAAGAAGAGCCAGACTCAGGGAGATGTGGAGGAATGCCCAGAGGTTCCCAGCAGCTATGAGCCAGGAGCAGAGGAATAGAGTGGAGTGACTGGATGAGCAGCCAGCTAAGCTAGGGATAGGAGAGGCATAACTGTAGCTGGGAAGCCTAGAGGCTTCAAGTGGAGAGGGTAGCAGCTGTAGCTGATCAGTGAAGATGGGGAATAACTGCTTCTTCCTCCCGATCGGAGATCACATAGGGCTGAGAGGAGGCAGGCACAATGGACGTCAGCCAGGCCACCTGTGAGGTAGCAGCCTCACTCCTCTTGATGGACTGTACTGGAAAACAGCTATTTAGCTCAGTGAGTGGAGTGAAACAACACTGGAAATAATGTGTCTCTTTCCTTACTGTTTCTTCAGCCTTCGTGATTCTTGCTTTGGCATTCAGACTGGATTCTGTAGCTTGAACTTCGCCTCATGCCTCTTGAATTCTGGAACTTGCTTTTGCCTCAAGGACTTCCCTTGCCTTTGTGCTGTGTACTGGTGTTGGCTTTTCTTGAGCAGCCTGTTGAACTCATTGGAGGGTGTGCTGGTATTGGCAAAGGAAATTGCAGGGGAATACTAATTCTGGCTTTGAAGCCTTACTAAAAGCTCCTAACAGCCATGGTGTGGGACAGCACATAACTACTGTTCCATCAGGGTTCCTATTAAACAAAGCTAATGTCCAAATAGAAATTTGAAATCTTCCAAAGAGTTTTCTAAAATATTGTTTTGTCTCTAACACAGAGAGTGTTTTATGAAACATTACTGGTTTTGAAAGAAATATTAATGTGTGCACATGTTTAAAAATGTTGCTTATATAAAGAGAAAAGTCACATAGAAAAACCTGTATTAATAACTGGTTGCTTTTGCTGAATATTGAAAAGGTACATCTACTGGTATGAAGAATATCTCTAAATGCATAAAATCAAAGATTTTATTACAGCAAAAATTCAACCATTATTCATGTGACAAGAATTATAATCTATTAAATGTGGTTTAACAAGTTCTGGTTCTGTTTATACCGAATTTGTCATTGGTTCTATCACATTGTCCTTAGGATATTATATACAATCTAAATTAATGATGGAAGGGCATTGTATTATAAAGATAGAATAAGAATCAAACTGATTTAATAGTGCCACACTTTTCAGGGATTGATGGAAAGATGAGACAACTCTCTGAGTTGACTTGTATTTGAACTAAACTTTCATCAAAGAACATTAGCATTCTCTGACCTTGTCCCTAATTAACCACGAGAGCAAATATCAACCAATCACCTTAGTAAAAATTGGTCATCCGGAAAATATTGCAGTGTCTAATTAATGGATATGCTTTTATTAGATAGCTTATACTTTCTTCAACAAAACTGCACACAACTTAGATTTTATTATGATTATCTTCAGCCTATTTATGAGTGTCATTTGGATTTTAGAAATGAAAAATGTATCAACCTATAGTACAAAGGTATTTCAAAAGTTTTTTAAAATGATCATTTTGCAAAGGAAATAACATTAGGCTCCCTCTAGTGAACTGTGTCTCTAGAAGGTAGTCCATCTTCCTGCTGTTAAAGATACAAAGATTAAATTAAAGAATTTAATTTAATGTAATACTAGAGTTTTCTAGTATTGTGAAAATACTCCTGTGCAAAAATGTAAAGACACGTTTTCAAGCTGCTCAGAACAAGTTTGCCAAGTTCACATATTTAAGTACCAAATATTTTCATTACCAAAGGTAATATGGAATTCACTCAGGCTAGGAGAATTATTAGAAAAGAATTTGAGAACAAAAGATGATTCATTCCAAACTCTGTCCAAAGTTGGCTCAACTGAACAACATGGAAACTTGTCAGATATATTAACTCACTCCATATCCAATCCAATGAAGGTTCTTCTTTAGAGCAGATATAATAGTCTGCCATCGTTTATTGATTTCCTAATACTCAACCTCATTATATTTATATATGTGGTCTTTGTTGTATCTTCTTCACATATGTTTGAAATAATCATCATGTCATATCAATCTAACAGCAAATGAAATGGACAGTATGCTATAACTAAGCAATTTATTCACCATCATGCTAGAGTTTAGGTTCAATTAGTAGAATTAAATGTCTGGTGTCATGTCTGACAAACTTTGGTATTCTCACCTATTAAATATGTTAATGACTATCACTTTAGGGAGATTTAAAGTGGATTCCATTATTTTATCAGGGAGAAAGGTTTTAGCCATGACTATGAGATGTCACGGCTGTAATTTAAACATTCATTTCTATAGAGCAGTAATGAAAGCAAGAGAGCATCTTCCTGTCACACTTCTAAGCTTCCTAGAGTGATCTGACAGGTCACCTGCATAACACAGAGTTCTGAAATAGAACAAGCAGAATTCTGTATATGTTCTAATCTTACCAATAATAAAATAGTGAACATGAGAGGGTTGCAAAAATATAAAATGAAGGAGTGATAGCCCAATTGCATCTACAAAGTACAAAAACAATCCAGAATGTCCAGATGAGCTTTTGTAAAAATTCTGTTGCACCATGCAGGGATTACATCCCCGATTTAACAGTCCCATGAATCTCTATTTTGCCCATTCTCCTTCTCCAAATGTTATCAGCTGATAACTATAAATGTCAAAAGGACTAGAACAATTCTTCTTTGGTTTGGCCAAAACAAGAGAACACAATCTCTACAATCCTTTTCCCCTGGTGCCTGGATTCTTACTACTAATGGCCCACATGTATACCACAGGTATACTCACAAGTGTACCATTTCTGTGTAGTAAAAAAAAGTAACACCTTTTTTGTGTAAAGTTCAGCTTCTGCTGACTTCATGAATAGTCTTTGAAGTTTTTCTGGTAACAGTACAGAAGTGATTTGTGGTTTGCTTTTCAGAGAAGTTGTTTTTACTTTTGGTCTAGCTCTAGCATAAAGCCATGATATCCCCTGGTAGGCATCCATCCAACACTGAACCAGGTCTGGGCCTGCTTAATAACCTAGTAGTAAATTAATCTGCATATCATTCAGTCTTTGTATAGCATATAAATCTGCAGCATGGATTTACTCCTGGAAAATAAGTATTTCCCAGAATAATTTCTTATGTTCTTAAGTTTATGACAGATTTGTTCGTGGTGGTATTCAAAGCATTTATGTACATTTCCAAAAGACCTATTAGTCATTCTTTCTTTTTTCTCTGGTTCTATTTTTAAATCAAGTGGGAATTCTTATGAATTTTCAAAAGAAAAAATATAAAGGCATAAAGATCTGTTCAATCATTTTTTAAAAAAATTCAGAATGACTTTTCACTATAAATAATGTCTTTCTTCTTTAATCAATCAAAATTCTTATAGTTGTCTAAAAATGCCATTAGGATATATCCCTAAACAATAGAAAATAATTTTGGGAGGCTGGTAATTATTTAATTTAATTATTTCATTCAGATATTTGGTTTCACACAAACGTTTACACATAGAAAATTGTGGTAAACATACAAATTGTTTCAGTAAATCCCCAAGTCAGCACAAAAGTGACTTAGATACTAAGTTAAATATATCTTTGTACAGATTTGAATTCATCCTTTATATTTTATAGACATTCTACAATTTGGTTCAATTTATTTGTCAATATAGCTGCTATCTTTCCCACCTGTATCATGCTCCATATGGATTATTGTGAAAGTTGCAAAACTATGGCCAACATGATTACTGAAATGAAAAAAGAATCTGTGGTGTTAAATGTCTGTGGAGATTCTCATTCATTCAGGTCATGGTTGTCCCAAAGCTGCTTTTTCAAGATGCAACTGTGCTTTCTTTTTTGTCTTTGAAGACATTTTGCTTCTTATCTAAGAAGCTTCTTCAGCTCTGACTGCATGGTGGGGAATGGAAGGATTTATATTCCTTGCAGATAGTTGATCATTTGCATTCTTTTAGAGAGCCATTGAGGCCACTTGGAGGTTTATCTGTGTCCTCAGGTTACCTGAGTAGTGCAAATGGATACACCTTCTTGAGACTGCTGAAAGGACTGTGTTGTAGACTGGAGATAGATGAAAAAGAAAAGAAAAAAAGAAAGACCAATTGTCTCTTGAAAAAAAACGTTTGGGATGTTGATCCTGGTGATCATGAAGTCCATCAACAGTACAACACATTGTTGAAGATTTTGTTCTCCAATGAAATGTTGGTTCCATATACAGGTCCAACAGCTGCAGATTTTTGAAAAAGTGTGGTCAGTTAATAAATATTTTTAAAAAAATACAGTCTGGAATACATTTATTCTCTTCCAGAAATAAGGTATGTACAAAAAATAAATTAGTACTAGTCTGATTTCTTGTTTATTCCTATTTCTCTGAATAGGGATTATTGGTAAAGCCTCAGATTTAGGGAATTTTGGTGATTGCTCAAAGATACCTTGGTTTACACATGCTTCTTCTTAAATGTAATTTTAAACTAGAGCACTCTTTTCTTAAAGAAAATAAATATTTCATGATGTAAGCTATGCTTTATAAAGGTGATATGATTATCTGAAAATATATAACATTTTTCATGTAAAGGTAGCAGAATTATAATTCTATGATGGTAAAGAAGACATCAGAAGGTGAAATCAGACAAAGTTATACTTAAATGATGGTTCTAATGCACTTTTCAAAATGTGGTTTTCCTAAATACTCTTTATAACAGTTTAGTGTGGAGGTTCAGGTACAAGCTATATGGCCTTTTGGGCCAGTCATTGTCTCTCAGCTCTCAGAACCAAGCAATACCAAACAACTTCTGAAATCTTGCCAATAAAATGGCAGGGACTTTCTGAAGTCACCAGCAATCAATGCTGACTCAAAAGCACTCCACCCCATCACACTTATTAATGCTTTGATTATATATCTGGACACCAAAGTTGTTTGTCCAAATGTAAGTACTAGAATTATCAACTAAGTCTACATTCACATTTTTACTGTTCTTACTTTCATGAGGAAACATCTATTGCATTCCAGGTTCTTAAAATACGTTTTAACAGAAAATATGTATAAAAATGAGTCTTACACAGTTTGCAGATTCAGACCTTTCACTGTGTATTAAGCAATGAGAATCACGTCTAATTCTCTGGGAAGTTTACAAATTATGATGCCAATCACACTGATTTTTCCCTCCTTAATATTATGTGGAATGCTCTCTAATCTGCTGCTGCCTCTGTTTGTTTTGCCCTTTAAATGGTCAGCCTAAATGAGACACAATTATGCCTAATTGGACTAGCAGTGAAATAATAGCATTGAACATAACTCTTTCCCTTTCCCCTAGGGTGTAGTGAGGATTAATTAGGTAATGCTTGTAAAGGGTGGGGGGGTGAGCTTTGAAGATGAAAGGACTGAACCCTGTTAAGTAGAAAACCTGAGTCTCATTCCTGCTGGGTTTTGTTAGGTACGGTTTTTTCGTTTTCCTGGTTAAGACATAATGTTCTTCCAATTTACAGCTTCATCCGCTGCAGTGCCTGGCAAGCTTGAGTATCTTCTTGTGACTGCATTTTGGGCAAGAAGCCCACTACCAGGCAGAGATTAACTGTAGCCAGGTGACTAGACCTCTTTGGAGATAGAGTTATTGTATTAAGGGTTTTTTAATAAAAAGGCCTTGGCACATCACACAATTATGCCCATTACCCATCCACTCACAGTTACGCACATTCTCTCTCAAGCCCTACATATAATTCAATAAGATAATAGGCGTGAAGGTTCAAGTGGTGTCTGCCTCTGTGGGAGTAGCCCCCTGAGCTTAGTACTGGTAGTACATTCAAAAAGGAGCAAAAGCTACTGATAAAAAGGTTTGTTTTATTTCACTGCTGATGTACTCTCAGAGCTTGCTTCAGCCAATTGAACTTTAAAAAAAATGAATCCCAAGCATTTTGAGATATTTTAGATTCAAAAGACGCGCGGATGAAAACAAGAGCTCACTAGTGGAAGTCACTAGTTAACAGAGCATGAAAGCAAACACGATGACTTGGCTTACTTCTAAACAGTTATTTAGAAGATTTTTCTCCCATTATATGGCTGTGGGGTGTACAGGCATTCTTACATGTAGCATTTCTTTTGCAAAAGCAAAAGAATATTTTTTACAAACACCCACATACAGTATTTTAATTCTATTAAAACATACAAAAAAGAGATATTTTAGATTCCCAAACTTTCAAGTTTGGGAGAGCCTTTTAAGACCTACTGTAGCTTTTTGTCTGGGCTTTTGGCTAAAGTGGTTGAAGCCCTTATAAATAGCGTAGGCATCTTTTTCATTGTTGTCTAGCTTTCCCATCTTTTTGCACCTTTATTTTTATTGTTATATTTTATTTTTATTTTTAAAAAAATCTGAGTCTTTGCATTGTGAACCATCCAGTCATTGAGAACAGTAATAGTATCCTCTTATCTCCATTACCAGTTCGGTAGCAGAAACACGCACATACATCTGGGCATCCACAGAACCTTCTGGTCCATGATGATGTCTGCGTGGGTAAGTGGGTGGGTGGGCAGGGGGCGGAGCCTCATGCCACCGCCACCACTACTAGTTCATGCAAACTGGTGCGAACTGTCAGAATACCACCTCTGATTGAGAATCAGGTATTAGTAATATAAATGGATATATATCTAAATAAAGGGACATGCTTGGGAAACACTGGCAATATAGCCATTTTTTAAAAAAGGTGAATGTGGTTTTGTTGTAGTAAGCAGGACTCACAATAATTAAATTCATTGGTGATTGGATAGCCAGTAACTTTAACCTACTTTTTAGCTTAACCTATCTCACAGGATTGGTCATAGGATCTTCAAGAGATTCTTTCAAGAAGGCACCATCACAAAAAAGTTCTATCCTCTTCTGTCCAACCATCTCTGTTTTTTAATTCAACTGCTCTTCCATTTTCTGCTTCTTCTCATTCTTTCAGACTTTTTTTCTTTCTCATCTTCATTTCCTTTGAAACTTCTCTTAATATGTTAGTCCTTTTAACTATGCTACGAAGAATGTTTTTCACTGATCCATTTTCTAAATCTATCAGTGATTGCTTTTTAGTTTCTAATTCTTGTTTCAGAGAAGTTTATAAGTAAAATAAGTCCTGATAAAGACTACAGAGCTGCAATTTTTCCTTGCTGTCTTTCATTTATTTTATGCATTATGTAGTATTTTCCAGACTTTTATCTAAAACATTTTGCTAATTAATTATCTCATTATTTGCAAAGAAATTGATTTTAAACCCTGTTCCTGATCTAAAGCCGATGCTTTGGTATATACAGTATCTCAGAAGATAAAAGCAGAATCTCTATCTCAAATACAATACGTAATTTGAAAATTTAAACTCCGTACAAAAACTCCATACAAAGCTCCACATAAAAGAGAGAAAAGGAAAAGGAAGGGAACAATATGTAGTCTGGTGCCTGGCATTACTGATAAAACTCTTATGGAAGGGGAGTTGCAAGGTTGTCAAGATCGGATTTTTCTTATCAGATCTTCAGGTCAGAAGACAAGAATTCCCTTCAATGGGAAAATGAGACCACATTGTCTCCCAATGAGGAGGAGAGGAATAAACTAGCTTTATAGTGATTATACTTCATTGATCTGGAATCCATTCAACTTAGCTTTCTAATATTACTAACATCAGGGGAATGAAGATCTGGAACACCTTTCAAACTGGTTCAGAATATTTGTGTGAAATGTTCACAAGCATAGTGTATCAGTTTTTGTAAACAAGCAAATGAAAAGCTTGGAAGTTATCCTTTTCCCATGTTCCATAAATCCTTAATTAACTTTAAATAAAAATTAGCTTCATTATCGTAAAGTTAATAGGATGTTTCTACTAGCATAGATAGAAAACAGAAATTTAAAAAGTTTTTACAGAATTTAAAAAAATCTATATTCTTGTGGCATTTTTTATTTATCAGTCACTCTGCTGATACATCAAGCTATGAATTATCATTGCTGTTGAATACTAGCGCGGGAAATACAAGCGCGGGAATAAAGGACTCCCTTCTGATTGGTTCCCGGGCGGAGCCGGTTCAATCCTCGCCCTGATTGGTCGAGCTACTCGACGCCCCATTGGCTCCTCGTTCAAACCCGGAGGTATAAATGTTTGGCGCGAGCCACGCCACGTTGAATCGTAGTCACTCTGTTCTCAATAAAGGTTGCTGTTTGCATACCCGCTTGTCGCGTCCTTTCCCTTCGCTCCAAGATGCAAAACTGGCGACGAGGGTGGGATACCGATTCCCGCGACCACGGAGAAGAACAAGCCAGCTGCCACCGCGTCTGAAACAGCACGAACGCTATCCTCAGGCTGAGAACTCCGGCAGCGAACGCAAAATTTTCTCCGCCCTCTTCCTCCCCCTCTCCGGCTCCACACCACGATGGCATCAGCGCTTCCTCCTTTCGCGCCATTCGGATCCGCCGGAGAATCATGGGACGGCTTCATGGAGCGTTTCGAGTGCTACTTGATCGCATCGAGGAACCAGGCACAGACCGACGAGGAGAAATGCAGCTTCTTCTTGTCCTGCTGTGAGCCGTCCATGTTCGCCTCTGCGAGAGCCCTAGCCGCCCCGAGGCCAGCCTACAAACTTGGGTGGGACGAGCTGATGTCCAGGCTGAGGAACCACTACGCTCCCTCACCCTCTCTGATCGCACGCCGCTTCACCTTCCGCCGCCGAGTGCAGAAGCCCAACGAATCCATCAGTCAGTTTCTAGAGGCTTTGCGCACAGTGGCCGCCCAATGCGATTTTGCAGACCTGGAGGAGAACCTCGTGGAGCAGTTTGTATGTGGGGTCCGCGATGTGCATTTGCGCAGCCGCATGCTCCGGAACCACAAAATCACCTTGGTGCAAGCCGTAGAAACCGCGCGAGCAGCGGAGCTCTCCGAACAATCTACGGCCGACATCGAACGCCTCCAGCTGAAAACCCCCGCGCAAACCGCCGCGGGGCCCTCCACCCAGACGAACCTCGTCGACGACCTCTCTCCTGCTGAAGACGAGGAGGAGGAAACCGTCGGACAAATGAGGACGCAGCCGAAGCGGAGGCCACACCAGCAACCACCGACGCCCGCTCAGCCAGTCTCAAACACACCTTGCCGCGGATGCGGCGGCCGCCACAGCCGCGCATCCTGCCCGTTCCGTTCCGCCGTCTGCCGCCGCTGCCGAGGAGAAGGACACCTCGCCAGGGTCTGCCGGGCTCTCGTGCCAGCCCCATCGTTCATGCAGCCCAGCGACCAGCGCCAGGCACCGCAACGCCGCCAACAGCCACGTCCTGCGAGGCGAGCTGAGGACTGCCACTCAACCTACCAGCCCTCCAGCGCCGACTGCGTGGTCTACCAGGCTTCCCACGTCCCCGCCGGCGATCGCAAAATCAGCACCGCCGTCCGACTCGAAGGTCAGCTTTGTCGAATGGAGGTGGACTCCGGGTCTTCCCGTTCTCTCCTATCTTGGGCCCTGTTTTCCCGCCTTTGCCCCGGGGTTCCCCAGAGCCAGTTGCACCCCGTCGGGGTCTCCCTCCTAGACTACCAGGGAAATGGGATTCCCACGGCAGGAATATTCCACATCCAGGTGGAATACGGAAACTTTAAGGGGAAACTCCCAGTTCTAATCGTCAGGAACAATCTGCCCGCTCTCCTTGGGTTGGATTGGTTTCCCGCCTTGGGCCTCACCATAGAGGGGGTGCACAGGGTAGCCCCCCTCACCGTAGATAGCGTTCTAGATGAGTTCGCAGATGTGTTCGATGGGAAATTGGGCTGTTATAAGGGCACCCCCATTTCCCTCTGCCTCGATCCCCAGGTCGCTCCCATTAGGCTGAAGGCACGCAGGGTCCCCTTCGCATTGAGAGCAAAGGTAGACGCTGAACTTGATAAACTTATAGAGCAGGGGGTAATCGAGCCCGTAGATCACGCCCGTTGGGAAACCCCCATAGTCCTCCCGGTCAAACCCGACGGATCGGTGAGAATATGTGCCGACTATAAGTCGACCATCAATTTGGCCCTGCAGGCAAATCCATATCCGGTTCCCGTAGTGCAACACCTACTCCACTCCTTAGGGCAGGGCCGCATTTTCGCCAAGCTAGATATGGCACAGGCCTACCAGCAGCTTCCCGTAGATGACGATGCGGCTACAGCCCAGACCATCGTCACCCACCGCGGGGCCTTCCGTTGCCGCCGCCTCCAATTCGGCGTTTCGGTTGCCCCGGGGATTTTTCAGAGCCTCATGGAGCGGTTGCTCCACGGGCTCCCAGGCGTCGTTCCCTACTTCGACGACGTCCTGGTCGCAGCCCCCAGCCACTCGGAACTCCTGAAAATACTGCGGGAGGTTCTCACACGTTTCAGGGAGGCAGGACTGAAACTAAAGCGCAGCAAATGCGAAATTGCTGTTCCCAAAGTAGAATTCTTGGGGTTCCTCATTGATGCCCAAGGCATCCACCCCACTCCTTCCAAAGTCGCCGCCATCAAAAACGCACCCGCACCCACCTCTAGGGCGGAATTGCAGGCGTTCCTGGGGCTTTTAAACTTCTACGCCCCTTTTATTCCCCACAAGGCGTCGCTAGCTGAGCCGCTACACCGACTGCTCGACCGGTCAGCGGCCTGGCAATGGGGTAGCCGTGAAGCGCACGCGTTCGCGGCTATAAAAGACATTTTGACCTCGTCGGCAGTCCTAATTCAATATAGCGATAGGATGCCCCTAGTTCTGACTTGCGACGCCTCTCCTTATGGTATAGGGGCGGTCCTGAGCCATGCCCTCCCGAACGGCTCAGAGGCCCCCATAGCTTTCTATTCCCGGACACTCTCCTCCACGGAGCGGAACTACAGCCAAATCGATAAAGAAGCCCTGGCTGCAGTGTCCGGCATTAAGCGGTTCCATGACTACCTCTATGGTAGGAATTTCACCCTTGTCACGGATCACAAGCCGCTCCTGGGGCTACTGGCAGGCGACAAGCCAACCCCCCCCCATTTTGTCTCCGCGCATGACACGCTGGACGGAGTTCCTAACGGCGTATTCGTATACGTTGTTATACCGTCCGGGTAAGCAGCTAGGGCACGCAGACGCCCTGAGCCATTGCCCTTTGCCAGAGACGGACACAGCCCACGTGCCCGCTCTCTCTATTTTGTCCATCGCCGAATCCGACCTCCCCGTCTCTGCCGCGGACGTCGCAGCTTGCACAAAGGCTGACCCCGTCCTATCCCAAGTAGCTTCGTGGGTTTTGAGGGGTTGGCCCGCGGAAAAGGTAGCGGAAGGATTCCGACCATTTAAAGCACGACAAGCCGAACTCGCCCTTCACGGGGGTTGTCTTGTCTGGGGGGATAGGGTAGTGATCCCCACAGCTCTGCGGGCACGAATCCTGCCCGCACTCCACAAAAACCACCCAGGCATAGCGCGAATGAAAGCCTTAGCCCATAGCTATGTGTGGTGGCCCTTGCTAGATTCGGAAATTGCAGACTACGTAGGCCGATGCAGGATCTGCCAAAACTCTAGGCCGAATCCCCCCACAGCCGCCCCTCGTGAATGGGAAATCCCTAGAGGCCCATGGTCCCGTTTACACATTGACTTTGCCGGCCCCTTCCACGGCCGAAACTTCATGATAGTAGTCGATGCTTACTCCAAGTGGGTGGAGCTGGTAATCATGACCTCCACCACAGCAGAGAGTACAGTGAGGGCCCTTCGTAAGATGTTCGCCACCCATGGGTTACCGGATGTGATAGTCTCAGACAATGGGCCCCAGTTTACCTCCACCACGTTCCAAGAATTCCTGGCCGAACAAGGAATCAGACACGCAGCCACAGCCCCTTATCACCCAGCTAGTAACGGCCGGGCGGAGCGCGCAGTTCGCTCAGCCAAAGAAGCTTTGGGCCGCATGGACCAGGGCGACTGGCAAGAAAGAGTGGCGGCTTACCTCTTGAGCCAGCACTCCATACCCTGCCCAACGACTAATAAAAGTCCCGCGGAGCTCTTGATGGGTAGGAGATTGCGAACCCCCCTAGACAGGCTCCATCCACTTTACGCAGGGGATCTGCCGAGCAACCTGGGGGCCCTCCCTTCCCACGCGTTTAAGTTAGGGGATCCTGTATGGGCCCGCTCCTTTTCAGGGGATCCACGGTGGGTTCCCGCAACCATCACAGCCCTGACTGGCCCCTGTTCCTTCAGGGTCGGCCTGGCCGACGGAACACAATGGAGGCGCCACGTGGACCAGTTAAGGCGACGCCTCCCCGCGGAAACAGACGGCCCGAGCCTCTCAGACACCCGCTCTCAGCATGAGCCACCCTCGATGACCTTCCCCCCAACGGACCGCCTCCACCCGGGGAACGGGGGACAAGCCGATGCGAACTTTTCGGACAAACGCGCCTCACCCGGCTACTCCCTTCCTCGAAGCCCTTATCGAGACTCTGAACCTACACCCCAACCAGACTGCACGGGGCCACTGTCGGACACTCCTGTTGCCACGGAGACACCACCCCGGACAAACGGACATCGAGCACGGGACCCGGGGCCAGCGCCATCTCACGGGGCCACGTCGCAGATTCACCGCCCCGCCACGGACACACCTCCGCCAGCGGTTCCCCCCCCGACGACAACCGCCGGGGAGCCACGAAGGTCGGGACGAGAACGTCACCGTCCCACCTATTTACAAGACTATGTTTGCCCTTCCTAAGGGAACTCTTTGACTAGGGGGGGAGGGGTGTTGAATACTAGCACGGGAAATACAAGCGCGGGAATAAAGGACTCCCTTCTGATTGGTTCCCGGGCGGAGCCGGTTCAATCCTCGCCCTGATTGGTCGAGCTACTCGACGCCCCATTGGCTCCTCGTTCAAACCCGGAGGTATAAATGTTTGGCGCGAGCCACGCCACGTTGAATCGTAGTCACTCTGTTCTCAATAAAGGTTGCTGTTTGCATACCCGCTTGTCGCGTCCTTTCCCTTCGCTCCAAGATGCAAAAATTGCATATCTACTTTTGCTGAAGTAGTGGATTATAAAAATACAAGATCCTTGTAATTATTCCTGGTTTCAGGCAGGTTTATAAATCAAATTAACAGCCTCCAACTCCTTTTGGGACTATTAACTTAGTTCTGGTATTTTGAAGAGAAACTAAGGATGCAAGCAGAGATTTCAATTTGCTAAAGATCTATTCAGCATCAGACTAGATATTTGCCCACTTCAGGTTAAAATTCCAAAGATCAGCAACTATACACAGAGTTTTTTTAAGCAGGCAGTTTGTGATGGAATGTAGTAAGGAGGAGGAAGGAAAGAGGGGGTGGATTCCAGTAAGAGACAAAAATATTATGTGTGATACAAAGAGCATAAAGACAACCATATTATAAATGCAGATAGTAGCATTCTCAATCTGGCAAGATATTACCTATAAATGGGAAAACAATAAAGAACTCAGCTTGGAAGAAACACCTTGTTTAATTCTAATTTGGGACCAGACACAGAGCACATTTTAGGTAGTAAACATATATAACAATATGCAAACTACTACCAATGTCTTCCTGTTTATGTGACACAACTACCCAGTCGTGGGTTGCAGGCAGTACGCCCGGTACAGGCATACCTGAGCCAGCCCGGAGCACCAGATACCATTCCGGTACGATGCTCCGGAAGGCCCACCCGCCCATCTTTGCTTCTTACCATCCTTTTAGGTCTTCAGTGCTTCCACGCATGTGCACAATACATACAGCGCCTGTGTGACACTCCGCTGAGCAGCTGGAGCATTGCTCATAGGCTCATAGAAGCACCAAGATGCATGCGTGCACTGCGCATGTGTGCACGCATACTGCACATGTCCACGTGGTCACTGGCAAGCCCGTTCCAACCGTACCGGTTGGAACAAAATCTGCAACCCACCACCGCAACTACCCTTATAAACATAGTCCTTGACTTACAACGACAATTGGGACCACAACTCCCATTGCTGTGATCATTAAATGAGTCATCGTGACCATGTCTGATTTTACTACATTTTTCCTCATGATTTTGTCAGTTGTTAAATGAATCCAGTTTTCACCATTGGTTTTTTTACTAGAAGCAAGCCAAAAATCACAATTTGTGAGCATGTGACCCTGGGTCACTGCAGGCATCATAAATAAGGCTGGATAACAAGTGCCTGAATCAGGATCACATGACTGCAGGGATGCTGCAATGGTCAGTAATGCAAGGGCTGGTCATTGGTCACTTTTTTGTAAATTTGAACAGTCACTTAAAAATGATTGTAAGTCAAAGACTATCTATACCTTGTTCTAGTCTTCAACAAGACAATGAACGCTTAATTGGCTGAGGAATTCTGGGAGTTGCAGTCCCAATACATCTGGAAAAGATTTATTTAGCTTTTTTAGACATCCATGCCACAACCTGTTAGATTTCCAAGCAATACCCCACAACTTACTCATTGTATTTGTTTGTTAGTTTGTTTATTACATATAGCCAGCCACTCATCTCATGAGCTTCTGGTGGTTTGGTTACTCTGTATTAGTTTGTTTCATTATGTTAATTAGGTAATCAATAATAATCACGTTTTTGAAATAACTTTTTATTGACACAAAAATGTGGAATAGGAATTGGAGGAGCCGAGGTGGCGCAGTGGTTAGGGTGCAGTACTGCAGACCACTTCAGCTGACTGTGATCTGCAGTTCAGCAGTTCAAATCTCACTGGCTCAAGGTTGACTCAGCCTTCCATCCTTCTGAGGTGGGTGAAATGAGGACCCAGACTGTGGGGGCAAGTTGCTGACTCAATTTGCTAAAAAAAATCTGTAAACCGCTTAGAGAGGACTGAAAGCCCTATGAAGCAGTATATAAGTCTAATTAATAAATAAATAAATAAAATAAAATAAAATAAATAAATAATAACAGTAATAAGGAAGTATTTTTAATTGGGATGTCTATTTTTTTTATTAAAAGTGTTTTTTATTTTTAGTTTTCAAAACAGACACAAAACAAAAAATCCTCTTTCTTTGCATAGTGTAGAAAGTGTATCAGTTGGTTGCAAAAAAAATTCATGCATTTTTTTCACAGTCACCCATGATTCATATTAATTCTAGTATTTTAAATCAAATATATTTGTACATATTACCATCATCCTACCCCCATTATCGTTTGGCTATAATTGTTTAAATGTCCTTCATCATAAAACATACCAAAACTCAAAACATAACCACATACTGGCATCTCATTTGCTATTTCTAGTATCCCAATAACACTATTCCTTATGGCCTATTCTAGCTAAACATCAATAACATTTAGTAACAAAGGTTTCTAATCTTCCTTTCCAAATCACTGTTTACAATTTACATCCAATTTCCTCATGTTGTACCCATACCTATATATACATTGTAATCATTATCTCTCCTTTATTTGACTATATCCATTGTCATAATTTAGTTCTTTTTTATTAATCTTTATATGTAACCAAACCATTTCTCATTTTCCTTTCATAGGTACCATTCAATATTCATATCCAATTACTACTTCTTATACCAATACATATGTATACATTATTATCATTTTCAATTTTTTATTTAACCATATCTATTGTCACTAAATTTCACTAAGTCCAACTAGTTTTAGTTTAAACACTTTCATCTATCAGCCTGTATCTTTCCAGTAGCGAAACCGTCTCATGTCTTCTGCCATTTGTGGCATCAGTTCTCTAATCGTCTCCTTAATCAAGTTTGTATGGACTCTTCTTTGCAACTCATTGTTTATTAATTCTCTCATGTAATTTCGATGGCCTTCTTCTTTTTCCTTAATCAGCTTGTCTTTAATTGTCAGTGTTGTTATCAATGGTATTATTAAAAAAAAGTCTCCCTTTAAGTCCATAAGTTCTTTTATTTTTTCTTCTTCTGTGTCTTGCCACCTAGGATAGGGTTCCCATCCATCTAGTTCCCCTTTCCATATTCCACTTTTTCCATTTCCAGACAGAAACCAATCACCATGTCAGCAGATTTGATTTCTTTGTAGTCATTTTTCTCTTTATTGCTTGGGACTCTACCCTCTATTTTTCCCATTTGATAAGCATCTCCATCCTTTTCATCATATTTTTCTGTTAGGTGCTCTAATTTTTCAAACATTTTCTCAAATGTAATTGATATTTTCTGTATTGCAAACAATATCTCTTGCAAGCTGACAGTTTCTCTCTGTTGTTGGAAATAAGCCATTGTTTCCAGCTGTTAAAACACTGCTGCTCTGACTTGGAAGATTTTTACACCTAGGTTCACCATGAGATCTCTGGTAAGGATATACTTCAAAGGAACATTTGTATAAACAAATGGTGCTTTACTTCTTATCACTTTCTATAAACAAACTGTGAGACTTTAAAGTTCCAGACCAGGATAATCAGTAGTGAAAGTAAAAGTATTTTGTTTTCAATACTCAAGTTTCCAGTCTTCAAGTAGCAGTGTTATCTCTCCCTTTGTTGTTACAATTGTTACAATTCTCTTTGTTCTTTGTATCTTTTAATATTCCAAGTTAAAAAAAGTCAAATTCTTACATGCAATAGAGAAGAAAGAGTAAAAGACACATCTACTGATGAATAAGGAGAAGTTCAGTTGTGAAAATAATAGTAAAAATTATAGAAGAAGAAAACTTGATCCATTCATTTCAAATGGTTTACATAAATAAAATCCATGAAAATAACATTTAAAAATTAAGATAACACACTGACCAAAACCATTCAAAGCTTAATTCCACCACTTATTTCTTTTATTCTTAGATTTAAATTAGCTTTAGGTTTTTTATAGGTAGGCTCTTTTAAAATAGATAAAAATTCCTCACTAGCTGTAAACACTTTCTCTTCTGTTTCTTTCTGTTTTGGAGCCGTCCCTACTTCATCAGCCTAGGGGCTGAGCTTTTAACGCCAGCTAAGAGACCTTCTCCTGCATCACTCAGGGACTTTGCAATGTCCCTGTGATCAGCAGAACATAGTCTTCCTGTTCACCGTCTCTATGGGATGGTTTAGGTCCGATTGGACCAACCAGTGATAAAAGTATTGGTGACAATCTCAGAGCATCGAGATCGGGCGACCATTTCGTAGCGACATAGGCTCCTCCCTCTTGGGATGTCTAAATTTGTATACCCAATTACAAGTCTAATTTTAAAAATTGTTCACAGTTTGCAATTTTTAGTTACTTGAGTGGATTTTAATAGAAAGGCTAAATAAATAAATAAATAAATAAATAAATAAATAAATAAATAAATAAATAAATAAATAATCCATATAAACTTGGATCTGCATATTGGAATGAAATTAAAGATATTTCTGAGCTCAAAAATCTAATGAAATCTATATACAGTATATATATAAGAAAGTAGTATTACAGAGAAATAACTTATAGCTAGGAAGAGCAATTACAAATACTTTTAATAACTGAAATCTAATAGAATAGACAGCTATCTGAATATATGCAGCATTAATAGGAACTGAATTCACTTTATGGAAATAAAAACATTTATTTTCATAGAAGAAAGAATGATGAATGCTTAACAGGATTTACTCTGCCTTTTAAAATCCAGGATTTGCTTCTCTACTTCTGACAAAGATTTCTGGCTTCATTCTTTTATAGATCAGCTTGAAGTGACCATTCAAATCCAATAGTTAAAATGGAAATTGACAAAAATCCATTTTTATAAATCTTTCAAGCAAAATGAATAGAGAAAAAAAGCTACAGCTACATTGTAAAAGAAATTGCTATGCAAGCCAGCATACAAACTCTTTTTCCCCAATAACATACATTAAAAAGAAAATCAAGTTTCAATCTCTTACAAACTACAAAGTCTAGAAGTTAAAAGAATAAATAGTACCCAACAAGGAGAGTTTATTATATTTTCATAAAAAATTTTGGTTGATTAATTGATTGATAGCAAATCAGGGATGTCTTATGGAAATCACATAGATTTTGTCCAAGGTGATCTGAACTCAGCTTGGTCTCTTAGCAGTGCATTTTCTATATTGTGTCCATCCAGTTTGATGTTTTTACTGTCAGTACTGGTTGCTTAACCTTTTTATCCTTATTAGTTTGGTGTTATTCACATTTAATCATATTCTCATATTTTTCACTCTGCTCCTTGACATTATTAGAGCTTGCAGATAACAAAGTAGTATTATCAACAACACATTTTTTTAATTTTTTGTCTAATTTTGAATGCATTAATCTTCTAATTCATTATGTATATAGGATGAATAAACAAGGACAGAATATATAACTGTTTCTTCAATATCTGACATCTTCCTTTCCTTATAGGGCTCTAATCTGCATTGGATGCAGTGGTGGGATTCAAATTTTTTTACTACTGGTTCTGTGAGCATGGGTTGGTGGGTGTGGCTTGGTGGGCATGGCAGGAGAAGGATACTGTAAAATCTCTATTCCCTCCCCACTCCAGGGGAAGGTTATTGCCATTTCCTCCAGATCATCTAGGACTCAGAAGGCAGAGAATAGATGGGGGCAGGTTAAGTCAGAGGTGGTATTTACCAGTTCTCCAAACTACTCAAAATTTCCGCTACCGGTTCTTCAGGACTGGTCAGAACCTGCTGAATACCACCTCTGATTGGATGGTCCTGAAGCAGTATTTTAATGACATGAAATTATAGATTCTATAATCTATAGGCCTGGGGATAAGTTTTTACTTTCGCCCCTCCCGAATGTCGAGTGAATGTTGTGTTTTACTGTTTAATTTATTCTCGTTCACATTTCTTTTTGTATTTGTCCTACACTCCCTTTCCCCTTTTATTGTAAGCCGCCCTGAGTCCCCTCAGGGAAAAGGGCGGCCTATAAATGTATAATAAATACCTAAATACCTAAATATTTCATACACCCGGTTGAATAAATGGCAACATCAAAGAAAGGAGTTATTTGTTTAATAAATAACTAGGCTTCCCGTCTTGTATACAAGGCTCTGGGTAATTCATAATAAAAACAGTAAAGATGGCCAGAGTTAAAAATAACAACAATGTCAAAAATAACATAAGACATCAGCCAGGAAGACTCACAACCACACAAACAAGCCATGAAATGCTATCAGAATCCTAAATATAAACGGTATGATTTTTTTAATATTGAAAATATCAAATTCCTATGCATTTCAATGTATAGATGACTAAGATATCAATCTGTAGTCAGTTTATTTAATCTTTGTTGAGCTTTCACATATGCATTCTTCAGCTAATCTAAAATGCAGATAATAAAACAAATTTCATTATCTGGTGTAGCGCTTATTTTATCAGTTTCCAGCTCTGCTCACATTATACATCAGAGACTGCTTTACTAGATTTATTGAGTAAACTATGATTACCTACCTTTCTACTACATCACATGCCACTGTTAACAAATCACAATAAATGGGTTCACACAACATATTAAGCCATGAAAAAGCAACTACATTTTGTCAACTGAGAACCCGTTTTATATTACAAGGCTCCCTTAAGTGTTCAAATGAAGGACAGAATATAACTGTATTGCATTAAATGTGATTCTTCAAATAGGATGCAAGATTAATTAAACATATTAAATATATTTATAAATAGTTTATAACTTCATAAATAACACAGTAAATTTATAATTTATATGCATTAATTTATAATAAATTTATAAAGAAATAAATGCTAACTAAATATACAATTTAATATTTGCAGTGCATAAATAACTCAAGGGCAGAAAGTTATACATAACACTTACAAGACTAAAGGCAAATTATTCAAGCTCTCAAATGGTTTAAGTGAGGATAGCAAATTTCTTAACATCTCAAAGTTATGCTTCAATTCCAGATGTAGTTCATTTTCAACTTTTTCTAAATATGTCAACATAATTTCTATGGCAAAAAAATAGAATTGATTTGTCATTGTCACTTCTGGAAGGTTTTTTTCAAATTTAACCTTTAAATTTAAAGGTGGTCTCTCATGCTAGCAGTTATTGAGTCTAGCCTTTTCAAGATATAAGGTATTTAAATGTGAGGGGAAGATAAAATATCTAATTGTGATTTTTGTGGGAATAATTGTATATTTTTATTGGCAACAAGTAATTTTTTATCATGTTCTTTCAATTCTGTTTAATTTGTTAAAATTAGTCAAGGTCAGTTAAGTGCCATTTCAATATGCCACCTATTCAATCATATTTTTGTGTACAACAATGTACCCACTGACCACAAGCAGGTGTAAACTATCCATGTATATCTCACAAGGTTTTTGCATACATTAAGGATTTCTAGATATTTCTGAAGATCTTGTTGAACATCAACACTGAACATCCTCCTCCTACAATTTCATTTGCTCAATTCCTGTATTAAATTCAGAAATCCATAAATAAAGTGTAGCTGAATTTAAGAGGTGGCAATGGCTTAATCTTCCCATTAATTTCAAAATATGCTTTAAAAAAAAAAACCTCAAGAATTTAGAAACCTTATTCATATTAGATGAGCAGCTCCTTGTGTCTAAACAAACTACAAACATATTTTATAATGCTGTAAAATTCTGCATTCAAGGATCAAGCCAAAATGTGTATTCTTGACAGTGTTCTTCCAACTTATAGCCAATATTTATTGTTGAAGAAATGGATATGAAATATTTATGGAAAAAATGAAAAAATAATGGTTTTGACCAGAGGTGGTATTCAGCAAGTTCTGACCTGATCTGGAGAACTGGTAGCAGAAATTTTGAGTAGTTCAGAAAACTGGTAAATACCACCTCTGACTGGCCCCGCCCCCATCTAGTCTCTGCCTCCCGAGTCCCAGCTGAATGTGAGGAATTGGGGATTTTACAGTATCCTTTCCCTAGAGTGGGGTGGGAATGGAGATTTTACAGTATCCTCCTCCTGCCATGCCCACCAAGCCACTCCATGCCCACCAAGCCATGCCCACAGAACCAGTAGTAAAAAACCACTGGTTTTCACCCTGAAGATTACTGCTTACCGTTTCATTATCTCAGACCCGTAATGGCCAACTATGGCATGTATGCCATAGATAGCACATGGAACCATCTCTATGGGCACATGAGCCGTTGCCCTATATCAGCTCCAGCGTGCATGCACGTGCCAGCCAGCTGATTTTCAGCCTCTCTGGTGGGCAAGGGGAGTCCATTTTCTGGAGGCTTCCCAGAGCCTGGGGAGGGCGAAAACTGCCCCCCCCTAGCACGGGGGGGAGCATGCATATGCGCAGATGGGCAGAGCGCATTGTATTGTGGGTGTGGGGCACGTGCACTATTGCACGCATGCACACAATTTTGGCACGCAAGGACAGAAATGTTCACCATCACTGTCTTAGACTTTCTCATATAAACACTGCATTCCTTCTACTTTTCCACGTGTCGAATTTCATGCAGGTAGTACTCAACTTACAACCCTTTGTTCAGCAACAATTCAAAGTTACAACAATGAAATAAGTGACAGGATCGATCAGTCCTCACACTTGCAACCATTGTAGGATCCCCATAGTGAGGTGATCTAAATTTGGTCTCTTGGCAACCAGCTTGAATTTATACTGGTTGCAATGTCCTATAGTTGTGTGATTGCAATTTGTGGCCTTCCAATAAATGAAGTCAATGGAGAAAGCCAGATTTGTTTAAGATAGGTCAGTGTGGTATTCCAGGATGTTAGTTAGAGGGGAATTAAAAAGCATCCTGAAGAAATAAATATAAAACTATTTCCATTATCTGTTAATAAAACTGTATAAGTGTGATCATGTAGTCCCTGAAAATCAAACTCAATTTGAAGACATCTATAAGTAGACAAATCCTTGCCCTCTTGTTAAGTAATAACTTAATCTCTTCCAGGGATAGTTATGTATTTTTTTGATTCCACTTAAAGGTTGTCTTCCCTTTTGTATTTCCGTCATTTCATATTCATCTCAATTTATCTGTCCCATAGTATCACTCCAGGATGTTAATGAACAACCCTCAAATTCTTAGGAGTTGTGTGCTAATATATTATATCTACAGAATTAATGAAACATTTCTTTCCATTTTTACTTCTCTGTTTGAATTCATTCAACCAGAGAAGTCAAATGCAGCCTAAACCTTTCAACAGAAACGGTATTCTCTAAATTTGAATCTTCCTCATTATAGCAATCGTATATATGGCATTCTGAAGTTTGTTTTCTCTTTACTCTTAAAATACATGAGACTTATCAAAAAAATCCTGATAAGCACTGAATGAAGGTGCCTCATTAATCATTCTTAAAGAAATAACTTTGTAATACCACCTTTGTCTCCTCCCCAGCCCACTATGGAGAACACTCTCTTTAGTTACACTCCAGTGTTAAAGTTCAGCTTTTCTCTTTGCCAACAATGCAACAGTGACGAGCAGGTTAAAGTGAGTGAAATCTTTCTTTCCAGTTCCTGAAGACTATTTTTCAGAGACAGCCTGCTGTTGGCAGCACTAAAGTCTTTTTTTTTTTCAATGTTCTTCCCATATCAAGGATTAGCTCTCTTCACTTACACCAAACTAGCATTTGTGATGTTACTTTAGTTGGATAATGAAAGATCTGCAAAAAAAAACAAACAAGCTCAGCGAGCACCAAAGACCCCACACCTCACCTTTCTTGCTACCTCTCCAGGTTCTGGCAGTTTGGGAAATTGCTGTCATATGTCAGCTGACCTCAAGGCTAGCAGGTTTGGGTAGGGAATGGAGAGATAATCAAGGGGAGGAGCCTTTTTTGCTTTTAGTTTTTGGATTTTCAGAGCAAAATCCTGGCACATAAAAAGTCACATCTCCTTGGTTGGCATGTCTTGCTAACTGAAAAAAAAAGGGCTTGCAGGCATCACTGTGGAAGTGCAATGACATGAGAGAGGTTCTGCTTTGCCACATCATCTTGCAGAACCTGTGAGATGCTTGAGAGCTCATTTAACATTTCTTCAGAAAAGCTCTAAACCAGGGTTGTCAAACTCACGGGCCATGGGCAAGATGTGTCACCCACTGGCACCCAGTTTAGCAAAGGGGGAAAGAGTCATAATATATCATGTGATGCCGCGGGTTTGACACCCCTGCTCAAAACAATTTGTTGTCAACCTTTTCTTCACCTTTAAATACCTTTTGTGGCCTTGGACCCTGGCCACAGACCGCCAAGGCTTAACTCAAGATTTAAATCATAACATTTCCTCAAGTCTTCACAGAACCCCGTGATGACATCATGGCCCTCCAAGGGTCCATGGACCCACAGGCTGAGAACCACTGCTCTAAACAAATGTTTAAATAGTTATCAAACCAGTTGACACTGGGAAGTGGTTGCAAGGTGAAGTGGGAGAGCACACTTCCCCTTATGTTCTTGAAAATGTTTCTAAAACTACACAGGACTTGAATTTGTAAATTACTTATGAATGCTGTAGAGTGTATAGATTGGAAGTGCTTGACAGTGACCAACACCATTTACATTCCTTGCTCCCAGAGCATTTTTTTAAGTGCAGACAGTGATTATGCTAATGAAAGAGCTGATTACAGTTCAAGTGAGTCAGCATGAAGAGCAGGCATGTTTTAACACAAAAGGGCTTTACTGAAAATCAAAACAAACATGGGGAAAAAAGAAGCCAAGATCTTCCCCTCACCCCAACCAGGATTTACTGGGGGTGGGGGGACACCATTGCTTTGCACACATTTACTTATATTAGAGGTGAAAGCAATTAGCTTTTCAATAAAGCTCCTTTTCTCCAGCTGGGCTCCATTTTAATGAGGACAGCAGTGAGAAAGAGGCTGTAGGTACAGAAAGCAAGTACAGACTTCAAATTGTTGATCATATGGATGTCAGATTTAGCCGATAATAGTAGAATTTATGCTCTATTTTTTACTGTTCATTTTAATTTATTAAATTAAATAAATGTAATATGAGCCACGGTGGCACAGTGGTTAGAGTGCAGTACTGCAGGCCACTTCTGCTGATTGCCAGCTGGCTACAATTTGGCAGTTCAAATCTCATCAGGTTCAAGGTTAACTCAGCTTCCCATCCTTCCAAGTTGGGTAAAATGAAGATCCAAATTGTTGGGGGCAATATGATGACTCTGTAAACCGCTTACAGAATGCACTGTATGTAATGCACTGTAAAGCTGTATATAGGTCTAAGTGCTATTGCTATCAACTCTAGCCTTTTACAACTGTTCAGTTAATCATATGACGCTTTGAAAGAATGTACAATGTAAAGATCCTGAAGGTTTGAATAGAATTTAAACCATACTGCATCAGAAAAAGAAGAGAATATACAGAGATTGTTTAACTCAGAGACTAATTTCTATATTAATTACTATGTGGTTTGTCCAATAATTATGAAGGTCTGCCATCCACACGCATTATCTTTGATTAGTTGCTTTTTTTAGCTCCCCACCAGAGAAAAGTAGGTGTATAATTTCTTTATTAGAGAATCAATAATTATAAGAATAATTTCTGAAAATATATACATGTCTTAGACAAATTATTAGACAAACTAGCATATTAAACAATGTGATCAAGATATTTTATAATACCACAGTAATTTTACAATTGTACTTCTAATCCTAAATGTTGAATGTTTATGTTTGAATGTTTATTTTATTTATATGCTGTCCTTTTCCCCCGAAGGGGACTCAGGGCGGCTCACAACTCAACCAAGGGAGAGGGATGCAGACAAAAATTAAAACGACATGCAACAATACATAATTTAAAACACACAAGAGTCATACCATTCAAGAAGGGGGTAGAAGCTTTTTAACCCCAGGCCTGTCGGAATAACCAGGTTTTAAGGGCTTTGCGGAAGGTCTGGAGGGTGGTGAGGGTTCGAATTTCCACGGGGAGTTCGTTCCATAGGGTCGGAGCGGCCACAGAGAAGGCTCTCCTCCGGGTAGTCGCCAGTCGACACTGGCCGGCGGATGGAATTCGGAGGAGGCCTAATCTGTGGGATCTAATTGGTCTAGAGGAGGTAATTGGCAGCAGGCGGTCTCTCAAGTACCCAGGTCCAATACCATGAAGGGCTTTATAAGTGATGACTAGCGCCTTGAAGTGTATCCGGAGACCAATAGGCAGCCAGTGCAGCTCGCGGAGGATAGGTGTTACATGGGTGAACCGAGGTGCACCCACGATCGCTCGCGTGGCTGCATTCTGGACAAGCTGGAGTCGCCGAATGCTCTTCAAGGGCTGCCCCATGTAGAGCACTTTGCAGTAGTACAGTCTAGAGGTCACAAGGGCGCGAGTGACTGTAGTGAGGGCCTCCCGGTTCAGGTAGGGACGCAACTGGTGCACCAGGCGAACCTGGGCAAATGCCCCCCTGGTCACAGCCGACAAGTGGTGTTCAAAAGTCAGCTGTGGGTCCAGGAGGACTCCCAAATTGCGAACCCTATCTGAGGGGCGTACTGTTTAACCCCCCAGCCTGAGAGATGGAACACTTGGCCAATTAGTAGGAGGGAAACACACCAGCCACTCGGTCTTATCCAGATTGAGTACAAGCTTGTTAACCCCCATCCAGTCCCTAACAGCCTCGAGGCCCTGGCACATCACGTCAACCGCTTCACTGAGTTGGCACGGGGCGGACAGATACAATTGCGTATCGTCCGCATACCGATGGTATTTTATCCCGTGCCGTCGAATGATCTCACCCAGTGGTTTCATGTAGATATTAAACAGGAGGGGGGACAGGACCGAACCCTGCGGCACCCCATAATTCAGGGGCCTAGGGGTCGATCTCTGCCCTCCGACCAACACCGACTGCGACCTGTCCGAGAGGTAAGAGGAGAACCACCGTAAGACAGTGCCTCCCACCTCCACCTCCCGCAGTCGTTGCAGAAGGATACCATGGTCGATGGTATCGAAAGCCGCTGAGAGGTCAAGGAGCACTAGGACGGAGGCATAACCACCGTCCCTGGCTCTCCAGAGATCATCGATCAATGCGACCAAAGCGGTTTCCGTGCTGTAGCCCGGCCTAAATCCTGACTGGAGGGGATCTAGATAATCGGTTTCCTCCAAGGACCGCCGGAGCTGAAAGGCAACCACCTTCTCAACAACCTTCCCCACAAAGGGGAGGTTGGAGACTGGACGATAGTTGTTTAAGACGGCTGGATCCAGAGATGGCTTCTTCAGAAGGGGTCTCACCACCGCCGCCTTTAGAGCGGGGGGAAAGAACCCCTCCCGAAGGGAGGCGGTAACAACCGCTTGGATCCAGCCCCGTGTCACCTCCCTGCTGTTAGCGACCAGCCAGGAGGGGCACGGGTCCAGTACACATGTGGAGGCACTTACAGCTCCCATGGCCTTGTACACGTCCTCAGGGGTAACAGCTTGAAATTTCCATACTCATACTATATAAAAAAATATTGATACAAAACTGAAGATATTAATAAAATTAAATATGTGTAACAATTACAGGGGGCAGAAATCCTATCAAGAATTCCATTTCCACCTGTACTTTCTTCTTCATGATACTAAGCAAAACAACAAATAGTATTAAAGCATTCTTAATTACTCTTGAAATTTATATTGGAAATGTGAACAACAACAAGGAACATTTTATTATGTTTGATGGCTATGTAAAAAGGCTTCAAATGCATACACTGTTTCAGAGGATTTTAAAGATGAATATGCAATTGAATACTTATTGACATTCAGCCCAGATGTTTTGCTTCATTGCATGACACACATGACTTGCCATTAATTAATTGTTTAATTATGTTTAGCATAATGTTAACTTCTGTTCTTTTTTAAATGTATAATATAGCAAAATATTCCTCTTTTTCCCCCTCTTTGATGCTGCGGAAAACAGCTGTGTCAGTTCCATGTGACTGCAAGCAATTAGGAACATATCAAAACACATCAGTTAATGTCAAGAAGAAACGTAGACCAGGAACACTCCATTCTCTGTTAGATTCATATCCAAACTGTCCTGCATTCCATTTGGGGAGTGGCACAAATTAGTTATTGTATCTATTCTGAAACTTTCATCTTAAATGCAAAGGATTATAGCTAAGTATTGAACAAAGAAAGGCATGTTATTCAAGGTATATTATTAATATCATCTATTTTGGGTTACAGTTTCTATTTATGATTAGCAGTAAAGAAGCAAGATAAATTTAGGAAATCATATCTGAATTGCCAACATAAGGATGAATACTGCTAGATGGCAGCAAAGAGCTACAAAAACGAGCCCTTTGTGGGTGGCTCCTTGGCTTTTTGCAGTTCATATATGGTAGCCTTAACAAAATTGTTCTAAAATAATTATTTCGTTCCACTTACAAATCTATATGCTCTGATAATGTTAACATTCCATTTGTTCAAGAATTTATAAGCAAAAAACAAGTAAGTTTTTCAACATTAAAGCATGCAACATTCTATCTATCCCAGTGGTGGGATTCAAATTTTTTTACTACTGGTTCTGTGGGTTTGGCTTGGTGGGCGTAGCAGGGGAAGGATACTGCAAAATCTCCATTCCCTCCCGATCAGCTGGGACTCAGGAGGCAGAGAATAGATGGGAGCGACGCCAGTCAGAGGTGGTATTTACTGGTTCTCCAAACAACTCAAAATTTCTACTACTGGTTCTCCAGAACTGGTCAGAACCTGCTGAATACCACCTCTGATCTATCCCAATCTTGACAATTTCCAGATGTGTGGACTCAGAATTCCACAGCCAACAAAGCCATTGCTGATATTCTAGGAACTGAGGTTCACACAGCTGGAAGCTGCCACAGATGACAAATCTTGCGCTATCTTGTTCTCTGAGTTTGGTTGCTCTTTTAAAAGTGGGACAGTAAGTTAATCAAAACAGAACAATATTATTACAAATTAGAAATATTCAATCATTATTGGTGTAAAAACTAAATAAGCAATCCTTTATTCAAGTGTTTCAGAAGGGAAACCCCTGGCATTCACAGCTTGCATGAATTTTATTTAAATCAAGAATGAATTGTGGTTGATTTAACATTACTAAACTGCATCATCCCTCAACATCATATAGGTAGTCCCTAACTTACAACAGTTCATTTAGTCACCATTCAAAGTTACACCGAAAAAAGTGACTTCTGAACATTTTTCATAGTTGCAACCTTTGTAGCATCCCTATGATCATGCAACCAAAATTCAGATGCTTGGCAGCTGGTTCATACTTATGACCATTGCTGTGTCCCAAGGTCATGTGGCAACCTTTGGCAACTTTTCGACAAGCAAAGTCAATGGGGAAGCCAGATTCACTTAACAACCTAATTATTAACTTATCAACTGCAATGATTCACTTAACAACTGTGGCAAGAAAGATCGCAAAATGGAGCAAAACCCACTTAACAAATGTCTCAAAAATTTGAGGCTCAGTTGTGGTCAAGGACTACCTATATAGCTGTGATTATAGAAATTGTAATCCCAAACATCTGGAAATTATGTTGGAAAAACTGACAAGCAGCTGCCATGTAGGCTATTTCAAATCACTGGTTTATTTACTAGTGCTGTCAAGTTTTAGCAAAAAGGTAGATACACTTTACAGAAACCTGAATCAATCTCATTACAGAGATATTATGGTGTATAAATCTCATCTTGTTTTAAAGAGCTGCCCTTTGACCAGAATGCTAGTGAAGATGGACAGTTATTCATAATGTCTAAACCTCATTTTGGTTTGCAAGGATTGAAAGGAAATGAGATTGTTATTATTACTAATTTTGAGGTTTGGCCATCTCCTGCGATGTAGGGAATTTAATAAATTTGAGATTTTGCTGCTGCCTTTGCTTACTTAGAAATCACTGCTTATTAGAATGGATATGTCTGTACATGTGATCAGATTATTTTTGGTTTGCAAGTAGAATCAAAACTAACATTCCCCTTATATCTTTTTACAAAATAATTTACATTTAATCACTGAGAAAGGACAAAATTTTTTAAAAAATTAAAAATCTGCCACTGCAGAAAAAAACTCATTTTCTAGTCTCCACCAGCTGATTTTCTTTGGCTGATGTTACTTTCAGCATGCCCAGAGGTGGGCTGCTGTGGATTTGCACGGGTTCAGGAGAACCTCTAGGTAAGAATCTTCTCAGTTCAGAGAAACCACAAATTCCACCCCTGGCTGCCCCCCTCCACACTGCCACACCCCCACCCCTTCCACCTCTCTCCTCCCAGGAGTCCCAACACATCCCGTTTGGGATGCCAGGTAAGTACAGGGCCCAGGCAAAGGCTCAGAGAGGGTAAAAAACAGGCCTCCTGGAAATTCTGGAGGGCTGGAAACAGCCCACTTCTGGCCTCCGGAGGGCCTCCGAAGCCTGAGGAAAACTATTTTGCCCTCCCAGGAGCTCGAGGAAAGCCATTGGAACCCAGGGAGGGTGAAAACACCCTCCAGTTGTAGTGCAGGAGGCTGACTAGGCCATGCCCACCATGGCCATGCCCACCCAGCAACCAGGCAGAGAACTCATTGAAGTCTACCCCTGAACATGCCCATTCTGTTTGACCTATCCTGTTTCCCTGAAAATAAGACCTCCCCAGATACCTTCCCCAAAAACGTTGGACCTTCCCCAAAAGCGTTGTAACACAGCAGCAGCCATGAGGTGACCATGCTCATTGCTTCCTGTACCTCAAAAATAATAAGAAAATAAGGCCAAAGTCTTATTTTGGGGGTCAAAAGAAAATTAGACACTGTCTTATTTTGGGGGAAATGGTACTCCTAGTGAGACAGGTAGACTCTTGAAAAATGGTGATCTTTCAGGTAGCCTGGTCCCAAGCTATGTAGGGCTTTATTGGTAACCAGCAGCACCTTGAATTCCACCCAGAATTCCACCTGGAAATGCACTGGTAACCAGTGCATTTCATGCTGGAGTGGTGTTACCTGTGCAATATATCTGGCACCATTTATCTGACACTAAGTTTACATGCGTATAGGGGATGAGACGCTCTGTAGGAGGTTTGAAGTTCTTTCTGTCTTTGTTTTTTGCCACAATAAATATATAGCATGGCCCGTTAGTAATAGTTTTGTGTTTCCTGTCCCATCTTTTTGGCAGTTGTGAACAGAAGGTGTCCAGCAGCAGCTCTAGGTTTCAGGTTACTCGTTCCAAATTTAGATGGCAAATTATCTTCAACAAGACAACTTATTTTTTAACATGTGTCATCCAGTTACAGGAATCTTTTTTGACAGATTAGACATACATTTGCACATGTCCTCTCAAAGTACCTGGTGTTTGACAGATCAGATCCCAGCCTCTTATTAGTTTGCAATTCCACCGAAAGAGATCATTAGAAGGGGAGGAGAGGCTGGTATTAAGCAGGGAATAGCATATCTTTCTTACAACTGCATCTGTTTAAGCCAAGTTCCAGGTGAGCTTTAGACTATAAATCATTATGAAGGAGGCAGCAGCTTTTTATTTGTTTTTAGATGATTCATGTGCCTGTTGGACTGAGCAGCAGGAGGCGGCATATCTTTTAAGAAGATAGTATCTTTTGCTTTGTCTAGAAGGCTTCAGAAAAAAAAGATACATATGAAAAAGATGTGTGCTGCCATTTTCATTTAGATGTATTTTAAATAATATTTTAATTGACTGATTGCAATGGACTGATTAAAAACCTGTTGTTCAACCTTGTGCCCTTTGGATGTGTTGGAACTGAACTCCAACACACCTCAGCGGAAGGAGGAAGTATCATAAGGTTGATACTGGCTGATCTAAACTATCAGTATTTTTATTTCTTAGTTGTACTTCCTAATAGTCAGAAATTATTTTAGATAGGCAGATCTTTTCTTATGAATAGAGCCAGGGAATCAAAGTACTATTTACATAACTAAAAATAGGAAAAATACACGTCATATAACTGTCTTGCAAAGGATAATGTGTAAGAACATTCAGAATGTATTGCTGTTCCCTAGATCCAACTATTAAGATATGCATCTTAAGAGAATTGATAGCATTCCCCTCTGCTATCACAATTGGGACAGTTGGTATATTTTTTTAACCTGTATCTGTGTATGCCCCATAATGTTTGGGATAAAAATTGGATTTGCCATTAAGGTATGTTGATAAAGGGACACGGTGGCGCTGTGGCTTAATGGCTAAGACACTGAGCTTGTCGATCAGAAAGGTTGCCAGTTCAGTGGTTTAAATCCCTAGCACCATGTAGAGTGAGCTCGCATTACTTATCCCAGCTTCTGCCAACCTAGCAGTTCGAAAGTATGTAAAAATGTAAGTAGAAAAATAGGAACCACCTTTGGTGGGAAGGTTAACCGTATTCCGTGCACCTTTGGCATTTAGTCATGCCAGCCACATGACCCCGGAGACATTTCCAGACAGCGCTGGCTCTTTGGCTTTGAAATGGAGATGAGCATCGACCCCTAGAATCGGGAATGACTAGCACATATGTGTAAGGGAAACTTTTACCTTTACTTTGTTGATAAAAACTTAAGCAATTACTTTCATGACACTTAAAATCTTTTTAAAAATCATATATTATTGCTAATAGAAAATTATGATTTACAATTCCAGCCTATGGTTAAAAAAAATAACATCATCTTTTGAAACAAAACAAAATGATATTGATGGGATAATAGAAAAATAGGAGAACAAAGGTAGGTTGGTTTCTCTGTAGATAAAGAGGAAGATGTGCCAGGAACTGTTAGAATTATGTATTCATAACTGCTCAAATGAAGTCTTACTAAATTAGTTTATCTTGTTCCCAGGTAAAAGGAGATCTAAGACCGCAAACTTAGTCCAGAGCAAAATAAGTTTTCTTTGACATTGTGCAAATGAATTAGTAAATACAAATAAATTTGAAGATACTAGCCCAGCAGATGTCTTAAGGAATTATTGTCTAGAATTGTGAATTGCAAGGAAAATGATATATTACACTACTCAGTTCTTGGAGAGTGATGGAAACAGTGACAGAAGGGTAGGGAATGAATCTACCTGTCCCCATTCTTCCTCTCTGTTTAATGAGGTAACTTGCTCTTGAAGTAGTTTACCAGAACTGTTCAAAAGGATTATGCAAACATCACATACTGATGAAAATGTAGAAGGATTCTGTCATTCTTTTTTTTTTAACTGAACACCTGCTTAGTGGAGTGCCTACTGTGTGTAATTGAATTTTCAAAGAGATTGTTTGATTTCTCTGTTGTTTCAGTGTCATTTCAAACTTTATAGATTCTGCTACGCGACATCTATTTTTGTGAAAGATTAATATTCCCAGATAGATAAATAAAGGTTGCACACTGATTAATCTAATTAATCTATGACGGAATGAGTAGGCAATATTTGCACAAAGGTTAGTTGCTGAATGTATTAAGAATTATATATGATGGAACAAAAGTGTACCTAAGGAGAAAAAATGCTTAATGAATGGTTCAACATTAACCAGGGAATAAGATAAGAATGTGTATATTTCCTTGATTATTTAAGAAACCTATAAACATACAAAAATGATTTTGGAGGTGTTAGAATTTGGTTGATTGAGGACATGAATGAACATCTACTTCATATGCAAATGTTGCCAAATTGAATTGAATTTGGTTGATTGAGGATATGAATGTACATCTACTTCATATGCAAATGTTGCCAAATTGTTGACTCATGTGATTAGCAGCAATTGTGAGTAGAAAGCAGCCATCTCAGTACTTTGGGCAAGTCACTCTGTCTCAGCCCAACCCATCTCACAATGTGTTGTTGTTGGAAACACAGAAGGTAGAATCATTCTATACACTAGTTAAACATGCAAGGATCTAAAAATTAATTTGTCAAGGATAAATAACATGTTTGGCAGAGAAAATGCATGGGAGCAATTAAAAGTTATACATACATGTTAAAACTAGAAAAAGTGGATAAATGTATATACCTTGGCAGAACAGTCACTAAAGATGAGGAAAATAGATAAAGAAATATTAAGACAAGGGACATCTTGAAGAAAAGGGAAATAAAACAGGGATATGGTTGCTATTTTTGACATATATTTTTTAAAAGTTATTTTATATTTGTTGTGAACTACAAATCACAAAGTTTATGTCTTTAAAAACATGTATGTACCATATCACTTTTTTCTGCTTCCATAGTTTAATACAGTTCCCTTCCTAGAAGCTAAAGTAATATCAGGTCTGTAGTATGGAATCAATGGCTCTTGAAAGAAGCAAAAATAGCTGTATGTAAGAGGGTATTTTTTTCTCACTTAGTTACACAGAAGTGGAAAATTTGGTATGTTAGGAAAAGCATAAATGTAAACTGAATGAAATTCAAATAGGGTACTTTCAAAAGTTATAGGGTAAACCATGGAAAAATAGGGTCAAGATTCAGTGATGAATGAATGTTTTCAATATACAGATTTCTTCTTGCTTTGAATTACAGGCATCAGAATAGGCCAAGTGGTACTATATATGTAACTGGATTTTTATATGTTCACAAAAGTGAAGGAGTTATAAATGAAATGATAGGTAAAGTCTGTGTTGTCTACATCCCTCAATTTCTCAATTAAACAATGCAGAAACAAGCAGCAGTGCTTTGTTAACATTGCACTCCCATATTGCTTCTGGCATATGGACAATTTCAAGTTGAATCTAATTTGTGGTGAACAATTCCTAAGAATAATCCAGTTCACAAACAAGATTCCAAAATCAATATTACATTCACTAGGACATTCCTCACATTGAAAAACCATAACAACTACTTTTGATTTACATATGACAATAGGTATATTTCTCATGCAGCGCCAGTTGGACAACAAATGCTATTCAAGACAACTTAAAAGTAATTTCTTTCATACAGGATAGTAGCTGAAGGCCTGGGCACTTTTTTCACAGGATATAACCTTATCTATTCCAGGACAGGATGAAGACATTTATGTTGGATCCTTGTCAATTAGACATAATAGCATTTGTCTCACACACTGATATTCCAGGAAGAATCATGTTGATTAATACCATGGACATAGATACATAAATTTTTGGAGTCACAGATCAAGCTTTATGTTCTTCCTGTTGCCATAACATATTCTTGTAAAAACTAATGTAGTCCCTGTAAAAAAACAAAATTGCTTTGTTAAAAATCATATTGAACGACGGAATACTTTTTAAAACGGTGTTTGCTTCCATTGGTCCTAAGAATAGGTGAAAAGCTAATTGTGACCATGATCCAGCCTTTGACAACTGGGAATTTTGAACAAGCTTTTTCCATTAACATAAAGACTATTGTGTCCAATTTGCTTTAGTTCATGGTGGAAATCATAACAAATGGAAAAAGCTTAACTCTGCCATACAAAATAATTTCATATAAAATAATTGTATAGTATTTATTATTCCAAGGGACGCAATGGCTCAGTGGCTAAGACGCAGAGCTTGTCAATCAGAAAGGTTGGCAGTTCAGCGGTTCGAATCCCTAGCACCGCATAACGGAATGAGCTTCCATTATTTGTCCCAGCTTCTGCCAACTTAGCAGTTCGAAAGCACGTAAAAATGCAAGTAGAAAAATAGGAACCACTTTTGGTGGGAACGTAACAGCATTCAGTGCACCTTTGGCATTTAGTCATGCTGGCCACATGACCAAGGAGACAACTTTGGAGAGTGCTGGCTCTTCAGCTTTGAAATGGAGATGAGCACCGCCCCTTAGAATTGGGAATGACTAGCACATATGTGCAAGGGGAACTGTTACCTTTACCTTTATTCATTATTGTTATTATTCAATCTAATAAAAAATAATTTGCTTCAAAAATCATTTTAAAGCTAACAAAAAATTCCCAAAAAATTCAGTGCTCTAAAAAAAGGTGTTTTCACAATTATTTGGCTAAAAGAAAGTCTGTGAATCCATAGCCTTCTACATCATAATGAAACTCTTTCCAAGATTTCATGCCAACAGTACAGAAGTCTTGCCATAGACAAATCATTGGGAATTTCTTCTTCAGGAATGCCCTGCCAACTCTTATCCCACAGTGCCAAATCATCATCTTGCATGGCATCATGTAACACCCACAGTTCTTCATATAAGGATTCATCAGTGTAAACAAGAATTTTAAAATTCCCCATGTACTTATACAGCTATTTATTAGACTACTTAGCAATAGTTGGTTCAGATAGCAATCATTTCTAAATTACACATTTCAAAAATATTATTAAATATTGTGGGGTTTTTTTCATATAATCCATTCTATTAATCCGGTTTCATATAATCCATTCCATTAATATACATCCCATTAAATGCTGTAAATACAGAAACCCTTTCAAAAGTTTCCAATTCCATGAATTACCTGACTGTGTCCATGGAATACTGTGATGTTCTCTTCAGTAATAACCAGTATTCACTCACCTGATTAGAATAAAAATATCATTTAGTTTAACAAGGAAAAATGTTCTAGGGATATTTATGAATATTGACAATCTCAGAGAGGCTAAAGATTATACGTCAGGTATGTAGCTCTGAACAGAAAGGCATGATATAAACTGAAAAAATAATAACAACAACTTGGACACCTTCCAGCACCTCCAAAGAAGCACATTGTCTTCTGCAATTAATGCCATCCTAGTATGGTAAATATAATTCTCAACCAGTATGACTGGCAGGACTGCATTTATCTTTCTGCAATTTTGCAGTATTATTTTTATTTTTCTTTCTTCTATTTTCCTTTTTTTCCTTTTCTTTCTTTCTTTCTTTCTTTCTGTCTGTCTGTCTGTTTGTCTGTTTGTCTTTCAGAGGATGAATCTGGTCTTAGTTTAATTTAGTTATTTTTTTTATTATAAAACAGAATTAACATCAACCCAATATGGAAGAAAAGGGAAGACACAATATCCCAGAGCACAGCATTGCAAAGCTAATTCTGATTTTGCATGGAAGTATGGAGAAAAAACACAGAGACCGCATACAACTAAGCTTAACATTTAAGTAAAATACAACATTTTCATAGAATCAGAGTAGAAAAGGAACTTAAAGATTGCTACTCTGATCTCCATGCTTAGCAAGATTCCCTGCAAAATTGAATTGAATGAATAAATATAGCATTTCTGATAAATGGCCATTACATGTCTGTTTCCATGAAAAGCAAATGCACCACACAATGTGACAATCTTTTCTTCTGGCTGACAACTCGTACAATCAGAAACTTTCTCCTGACTTCTACTCTAATTCTATTTCCACATAGTTTTAATTCATCTGTTCTACTCCTGTGCCCTGGGGCAACAGAGACTAAGTCTACTTTTCTTTCTGGGTGAACATGCTTCTTAATATTTCATCCCCAGAAAGATATTTCTATAATTGCTATATTAGGGGAAACTATTTCTTAATGCCAGTGAGAAATAAATAAAAAATTACAGGGGTGAGAAGGTTAACAAATTATTCATATTCATATTCATATTCATATGTGTGTGTGTGTGTGTGTGTGTGTGTGTGTGTGTGTGTATGTGTATATGTATATGTATATGTATATGTATATGTATATGTATATATAAAATAAAGGCTTTACATTCACCAAATTAGATTGCACTATATTCTGATTTCTTTCTGATTTCTGATTTTTTTAGAAACCCTCATTTTCTACTCAATTACTGAAAGTGAATATATGATCGTTTTCTTTTTTGCACAGCTTAAGACTGGAGAAACCATTCTTATACACCCCAAAAAGCATTAACTAGTTAAACATAAGCATCATAATTTAAATCCCTTGGTACCAGACCCATCCTAGATAAATTCTGGTTATAAAACATGATCTTCAGACTGAGAGTTCTGAAATGTTTTTACAATTCTGCCTAAAAAACTTATTATTTTGATATTTCTGGATATCATGGAAGAGAAAAATTAAGTAGATCCAAAGTCCTATAAATAATCTCTGATGAACTCTACTTTTTAAATCATGCTAGTATCTCAGGAAAATTTGATTGTGAATGGGAGTATGTCAGTGATGGTATTCAGCTAGTTCTGACAGGTTCTAGAGAACCGGTAGCAGAAATTTTGAGTCGTTCGAAGTAGCAGCAAATAGACTGGCCCTACCCCTGCTGCCTCCTAGCCTCCCAGCTGATCTTCTTTTGTTGCCCTGAACAGGAGAATGGAGCTGGAAAGCAGGTCAGTGGGGTTGGGAGGGAATAGGGATTTTGCAGTATCCTTCCCCTGCCACACCCACAAAGCCACACCACGCCCACAAAGTCACGGCCACAGAACTGGTAGTAAAAAATAATTGAATCCCACCACAGGAGTATGGTGTTGTGTTTCAAATCCCAGCCAGCCCTTGAACTGCCTGCATTATTTTAGATGAGGTTTTTTTTTTCTGGTCAAGTCTTCATCACAAGGTTTTAGGCCAGCATCCAGCCTTAAGCTCCCCCAGGGAAAAAGTGAATTAGAAATTGAGTAATAAACATAGATTTTAAAGATGTTAAAAAAAGGTTGGTACCTGTTCAGACACTGTAACTGCATGCCAATTGGCTGGGTAGGGTATCCTTTTAAGTCCTAAAAATTCATTATCTTCTTCTTGAGAGAAAAATGGTAGTCCCCAAGCTTCTGAAACGACAAAGCCACAGGTTTGACAGTTATGGGTTTGGAGCATAAACAAAATCTAAAATATTCTGCTGTATGCCAGATTTCTCTAATCTGATGATCTTCAGATATGCTCTACCACGGCATCTGCATGGAGGCAATTGACATATGTGTCATGTAGGGGTCATCACACAAATGACATGAATTATGTATGTTCCATCAATCATAGGTAATGCCATAATAAATATCCCCTCATTGGGCCTTTTCCTGGATGCTAGATCCTACTCATATCTTTTGGTCACACCAGCTAATGGTCTGACCAAATTATCACATAACATAATGAAAAATGTAGTTATACTTCATGTTAGTTATATTCCAGAGTACCATGCGAAGGAAAAAGTTTTCAATATTTTAATATTACTAAGCATGATATTGTTGGAAGAAATGTCAATATCAATATTTAAGTACAATGACAATAAAGATTATACTTATACTTATATTTATTAGATTGCCTTTTATAATCCTATTAGCATTCCAACCTCAAAACAAACATTATTTTGAAAGAAAAAAATGCATCTCATCTGAGTCACCATAACTTCCAGTTGCAATCAATTATAACCATTGAATTTTATAGGTTTAAGAGCACTTTCATGCAGTTCTTCCTGAATCTCAGTAATTCATTCAACCAAAATTAATATGCATATCTCAAGAACAAGTATAATGTGTTTTAAAAGCTTACCTGTAAGCAAAGCAACACAGGTCACCACATAAAGCGTTATAATACTCATGGCGACTTCTCTGGCTTGGAATAGTAAAAATTGTATCCTTTTGACCATTTGATTCCCTTTGCTTTATCAATCATTTACTCTGTGTCTGAACAGTTGTGCAGAAAGAGGGCAGAGTCCATTGTTACATTTTCATGTTCCATCGACCTCTCTGTGCCCTTTAGACTTTCTTACATGGAAGTTTTGATTCACATAAGACATGTTTTTCCCCTTCTTTGAATGGACACTGGACCCATTAAACTTTAAACTTTATTGCAAACACGTTTCCAGTATTTTTGCCTTGTGAGCAAAGCTGGGAGAAACTACATTCCTTCTTGAAATGAAGACCAATATGGTCCCCTTTTTCTGTTCCCCAATGTAAGGAAACCATAGACAACATCCTTCAGTGTTGGTGCTTCTCTTCTACAGCTACCTAGGTTAGATTAGGTTAGGATAACTTAAGGAATCTTCTTTCCATATCCTCCTACCTGATCATCATTCCACTACCTGAGGATGTGCAGGCAGATTTCTATCAGCATCTCTACCTGTCATCTGCCTTCCAAATTTATTATTGTGCAACTACATACTAAGCCAATATGGATGAGATATTAAGCAAGCATGGAGTGGAGAAGTTTACAATCAAGCTATTAAGAGCATGCCATTAAAAAAAAATATTTTAAAACAATGGCTTGAATATTTTTGAGGTTTTTTTTCATGTGGTAAATTGGGGAGGGCAACTTGTAGCTTTAAGACATCTTGTAATCCTTGGGTAATTTTAGCTTCCTCACCAAGATTCATGAAAGGATTTTGTCAGAACTAATCACTTCTTTCAACCAGTTTGCATTAATACAACTGGCTTCTACACTTCCGCTGTCCTACTTACAGTAGTGTGTTTCAATTTATTTTACTTCCGGTTTGCTAGTGCCCATGCGCACATGACTCTTCTGTGCATGCGCAGAAGCATCTGGGTGGGTCGGCAGAAGCTGGACATTATGGCTCTTTACCAAATGGGTGCTTCGAATCCAAGCATTTATCAAAAGGAAGCAACCCTTCCATGATCTTTAATATTTAGACCAGGGGTATCAGAACTATGGTCCTTTTATGATTTGTAGATTGATTCCCAGAATTCCTTGAGCTCAGATCTAGATCATTCAACAACCAGCTATCCTGGCTAGGGAATTCTGGGAGTTGAAGTCCACACATGCTACATTAAGGAACACTAATCTAGACCTTGCCTCAGACAAGACAAGGCCAAAGTCAGAGGAAAAAGGATGTTCTTATGTATTTTGGTGTTTGACCCCACCTTTGATTAAATCCATTTACCAAGGATTACTCAGCAAATTATCCTGAGTAATATAGGTCATGTATAGGAAAAAAAACCTATTAAAATAGGTCAGAATATAGCAATTGTTATAGATATTACAATTGTGAATGCTTTGAAAATAATACAGAAAATTGGCCTTGGCCCTTGTCAGTGTGGAGCTTCCGGAGCTCTTCAAAGCAGCCATGGTTTTTGAATCTGCTTTGAAAGGATGCTTCAGGCATATCTCTGCTCTTTTCAAAAATCCTCTTTTGAATCATTTTCAAAGTATATATGTATCCATACCAGGCGTCTTTTTCTCTCTCACTGAATATTGTGAAAGAAATTCCACACAGGTTATGGAAAATATGCGAGAAGGATCTCGCATTCTGCTACATGAATCTGATGTCTGAAATAGTCCTAAAAATTCTCAATTCTTAGGAAAGATATGCTATGGTACCAGTATGGGAGTCTGTTAGCCTTTTGCATTGACAAGATACAAATGGAAGTCTTCTTTCATCATACAAAAAATAAAAAATAAACAAGCAAATCTCAAGTGTTACTTTGCACTGCAAATGCATTCATTTGCCAGCAAATAATAGTTGTTTTCTTTATTACATAAAAGTGGAGATGAAAGGGGTCGTTTCAGCCACCAAATACAACATGTTTCTCACCAAAGGAATCTGAATCAAAGAAAGATTGATGGATGGCTTTTCCTTCACTGTTTGAAAGAGGAGCTGTTTCTCTAGATCAGTGATCCCCAACCTTGGCAACTTGAAGATTTCCAGATTTCAACTCCCAGAATTCCCCAGCCAGTCCAGACATCTTCAAGTTGCCAAGGTTGGGGAACACTGCTCTAGATAATTGAATCTAGAGAGTGGCAATTACAATTCCTAACTGTTAAATCTTCCAATATGTATGCTTTTTTCAGAGCAGCTGCAATTCTCTTAACTGCAAGCCATCATCTCTGAAGCTGCCATTTGAAACGACGGGTTTGGCTACAATGTCGTTCAGTCTTATTTACAAACCACCCAAGTTCCAATGCACCTTACTACAGATATGATGGGATGGCGGGGCAGGGGCGGGTTGTTGTGAACGCGAGCTTCGAGTCACTCGACCCCTGGCCGCCTGTCTGAAGAAATCCCTGCCGTTTTCTTGGCAAGCGTTTTGGACGCAGTTTACTACTGCCTCCTTAAGGTTGAAAGAGAGTCACTAAGTTGGCATTGTGCCTAAATCAGACTCCCAGATAGCAGCCTAGCGCCTTAACCACTACACTAAACTTGCTCTCTGTGATAAGAGTATAACGATTATTTACGCCCGCTAAAAGTGATTGTGGTTGATGAGAATTACTGTACATAGTAATGAATAAGTCGTCCCGTACTGTAGTTTGGACTCCTAAAGTTTCGCCGGCCGCACGTTGCTCGCAAGGTTGTTCAAATCGCTATCTCCACAAGAGGGCGCCTACAGTCCGTCTCTCACTCTCTCTCTCTCTTGCCCTTCCTTGTGCCGTAGCCCTTTCGCAGCCACGCCCTGGTCGCGCTGCGTTGTGCGTGGGCGGCGAAAGAAGGAGTTGGTTCTGTTGTTGACTCTGTTCGGGGCTGCTTCTCCTTGGCAGCGCCGATGGCCGAGGCGGCTCTTTATGGGAGTCTCTGTAGGGCGGAGTTAACGCTGGATTTTTTGCATGCAAACTCGTGAGTGAGACAAGAGGCAGCCACTTTTTGGGGCGTCGGTACCTTCATTAGGCTCTGCCTTCAATGGGCAGTAAGGGGCGGGGAGTCCGTTTTCTTGAATAATACGGATAACTGCAGGACGGCTCCCTTTTCTATAAAAAATCTTCCATTCCTTAAACCCGAGGAATAATGACATTACAAAAGCGCGGGTCAAACGGTTGTCCAAGAGTTTTTCAAACTGGGAAATCCAGGGAGTTGGAAGTCCACACATCTTTAAAATGTCCCAAGAATGGAAAACACTTTTAACTAGACAAACAGAGGGCAGGGAGTTGTTTCTGTACCGTTCCGCATGAGGGGTTTGCTTGGGAATGAGTCCTACTGGTTTCGATGGAATAAAAGTTCCCGAACTTGTGTTATCCTATAGATGGGTACTTTCGCCAGCACACAAAACTTTTGGGGATTACATCTTTTAGGCCCGCGATATTTCATGATAATAAATGCTTTAAGAAGTTGTGTCTTAATACCGAACAGAGTTGCATGTTTTATACATTAAGATTATTAAGTACTACTACTCGGGTCAACGGTAAGTCCTCTTGCCTTTGGTGGTAATTCTCAGGTAACTAGGAACAGGTTTTTAATTTTAGGCAATGACATCCTAGGGAACCCAGTCAATCTGCATTGTAATCATTAATCAGATTGGTTAGAAACAAATCTAACAGTAAATCTGAAAATGAAAGAAGTAAGATCAATCACGAATAAATAAAGATCAAGAATAAACCAGAAACATTAAAAGAAATGTTGAAGATCTATAAGGTTCAATTAAAAAGGCATGCCTTTCCCCCTGTCCTAAACTTAGTGTTTGAACTAAGCATGTGGTCCCTGTTCTTGTCTGCTAGTTAGGGGTGTATCTTACAATTTATGATGATCATATTTTATGATTATGATCATGATTTATCACTTGTTGCTTTTAGATACACTGAGAGCTTATGCACAGGAGACAAATTCCTTGTGCATCCAATCACGCTTGGCCAATAAAGAATTCTATTTTGCTATGGCATATAGAAAATTCATTGCTATTACTTTCCCACGTATGCACCAATATCTCTCAAAGCAGTATTTATCTCCCCCCACCTTCCCTTTTGACTTTTTCATATTTCAAAAACTGTGGGGTTCTAACACACTCCAAATGCTTTTTTTGTATTGCCATTTTCTGCATGTGTAATTCATCCCTGTGTTTTCTTGCTTCTTTTGTGTTAAAATTACCTTAATGCTTCTTTCTAGCACAACACACGACTTCGTTTTTGGAGCAATAGCTGAATTGATTGACAATTCACGGTAAATATGTTGCTTTTAAAGTCCATGTTTTATAATAAGCTACACTTTTCATTCTGGTACCTGAGGGCCTTTCCCAGTGGCCTGTTTTTTGCTATTTTATTTTTTCCCCCAATTTAGACAATAATATGGATTCTTAGACCAGCTTCATTCAGATTTTGCATCAACAGAACAGCGATGGCTGAAAAACTGAATAAAACCGATATCTTCTATAGTCTTCTCCAATACTTTGCATTTAGATAGGTTAGGTTTTTTTAAAAATATCCAATATTATTTTGGCTGGGTGGGAGTTCTAGCAATTGACATTCCACCATGCCTGTAGTGGGAATCTTGCTCTACTGTAATAGTAGCTACTTACTGTACACCTGAAGGCTGGACCTTCTCACTGAGTCAGGAATTCAGGGACTGGATCCTTCCAACCCTGATAATGGAGCTTCTGGCCAAGGTGGTATGGGCTGACAAAAAAAATCTAATTGGTTGTTTCTTTTGCTTCATTTAATTAAATTCTGTTATTTAAGAAATCAGCTTTAGTCTTGTATATCTCTCTTGTATATAGTGAACCTTCTTAAGGCTTATTTACTACGCTTCTAACTGCAGTTTCTGGCTGATGTACAAACTAGTAAAAACTATTATTGAACATGAAACTAACCCAGAAAAGGCACAATAGGCAAGATAAAATAATCAGCCATGAGGATGATAGTAAACAAAACATCATTCTTATTTTTCAATGCCCTTATAAATTGTAGGAATGGGAGTTCATGTCAAATTAACTGCAAGTTCACTTCCCCAATGCTATTTTTTGTGTGGTTGTTTTCACCATAGAACTGCTCACATTATGTGCCAAGTGCACTGACATTTCTTTAAAAACTACCTTTGAGTTTGGCAGAGCAAACCAGTACCCCTTTCAGTATATCTCAACATAGTCAAGTTCTTGTGATACAGTTGGGCAGGGTAAATAGATGCAAGAGGAAGATAGCTCTCTTTTTGGTTTGCTTGCTCACTGTCTTAGCATAGTTTTTTTTTTTAAACAATCATTTAATTTCTCCAGATTGGGAAAATGGAGGGCTGAGGGGAAAAAATATTTTGGCCTCTTTTTCTGGGGTTTGAACTAGAATTCCAGATGTAGATGGGAGAATTCAGTCTATAGCGCAGTCCCAATACTCCAATTCTTTTGCCTTTCTGTATGTTTAATTCACTGGTTTGGTGGGCTTATAACTTACACTTTATTGTAGCTTTTCAATTAAATTTTATTGTGTTTTTATTTTGCCGTTCAGTGGCAATTCATATTAATATGAGTTGATACAATTTAAACTAGAGTTTTCTGCATTTACAGGACATAAATTCTAAGTAAAAAGGTAATACTTATTATTACTCTTGTGTTTTGCTTTTAATACTTTGAATATCTAAACAATATTTTCAGAGATGCTGGTGCCACAAGACTTGACATTTATACTGGTGAGTTCTATATAAATACTCTAGATATTAAATATGTACTTTTCAGTGACTTCTTTCCTTGATTGCATTGTTTTATTGAATACTGCATTAAAGTTACATTAGCTCCCTTGTGATTTGGAAGATTTCTTTCTTCCTATTTAACAAGGCAAAGATCTATCCTATAGCTGGGTAGAAGTTATAATGATGTTCCTGTCTTTAACCTAAAGATCTGGTAGCATATATCTTTTTATATACACATACATACATGTACACATACACATGCAGGCACACATTTACTGAGTATAGATTAATGAGAAAAAAATGAATTTCAATTGTACAATCAGGCTGCAGCATAACAAAATTGGCAAAAGTGAAGAGGATCTGAATACTTTATGAATGCACTGTATACACCTGTGATGGTGAACGTATGGCACGCCTGCCAGAAGTGGCATGCAGAGCCTTCTCTGTGGGCACGCGTGCCATCATCAGCTGCTCCTCTGGTTTCTGGTGCACACATGCATGCCAGCCAGCTAGTCTTCATGGGCATCAGAGTGCCAGAAAACAACCTGAAAAATGGCCAAAAATCAGGCTGGTTTGGGGGCAGTTTCTGGCCATTTTGAAGGCCATTTTCAGGCTGGTTTTAGGCTGGTGTTCGGGCTGTTGGCGCCTGCAAAGAGCAGCTGGCCTGAAACCAGCCCTAAAACCAGTCTGAAACTGCCCTGAAATACATCCAAAAACCGGGGGATTTTTTGGGCTGTTTTCTGGGGCATTTTCGGGCAAGTTGGTCTTCGTGGGCACTGGAGTGCTGGTTGGGAAATGACCTGAAAACTACCTGAAAAACTGCCTGGAAATGCCCCTCAAAATGGCCTGAAAACAGCCCCCAAAATGGTCAAAAAACAGGCATGCGTGCGCCGGCCAGGTGCACATTTTCTTCCGTTTTCCGGCACTCCGGCACGCATGCATGCATGCACGTTCCAGTTTGGGCACTGAGTGCTGAAAAAGTTCACCATCACTGGTATACACACAAACACATACACCCAGAGAGAGAGAGAGAGAGAGAGAGAGATTGGCTTATAAATACATAATCGTTTATTAAACGGTAATACATACAAATGTAAACATGATAAAACTAATCTGACACTTGTTGGTTTGTTTTATCAACTGGAAGAAAGAGAAGGTAAAGATCTTACATATATGGGGATGAGGGAAAGAAAAAATCATACTGAATTTGATGGTATGTTTTATTTATTAATAAGCATGTTTTGGCTAAATATGAGAGGAATGTACAGCTTTTTATTCTCTGAGGACTTTATTCTTTTGAGTAGTGTGTTAATTCCATAAAGTGGGCATTACCAGAAATAGCTCCATTTCATTTACCTTGGGCATCATTATAATTAAACTAACTAAACTTATTTGTTAGATATATTCCTCATGTGTTTTTTTCCCTCTGCCAATTTATAATTTTATATCAACTTTTAGATGGTTGCCGGGGTGGTGATGGTGGTGAAGGGTGGTATAGCCTAGGCTTTGTAGAGATGCATAGAGTTTGCTGCATCTTATTTGGATATGTTGACCTAGACATTAAATAGATATGCAATACTGGCCAGAACAAAATTTAATTTATTTAAATTTAAGCCATTGCTGAAGAAATGGAAATAACTTTATTGCAAACTTCAGCATAAAGTTATAAAAAATAGGGAAGAGATCAATAAGAAGAAATGGAAATTATTACAACCTTCAGCATAAAGTTATAAAAAATAGGGAAGAGAGCAATAAGTTCCTTGGATCAATCAATAAGTTCCTTGGATTTCCCTTCCCTCTGATTCCCTCCTCCCATGTTGTTGTTTTTTTTTTTTTTCATATAAGCTCTGCCACTTCTGAAGGAGGCAGAGAAGTGTGCAGGTAAGGCGACGTACCACTTACCTTTTCTATATGCCTGGTTGGCTTTCTCTAAAAAACGATTTTTCAACCGTGGCAACTGTAAGACATGGATTTCAACTTCCAGAATTCCTCACTCAATTATCTGGCTGGGGAATTGTTGGGGTTGAAGTTTACATGCCTTAAAGTTGAAAAAATCCACTACAGATACTACTGTGGAGGGAACTAAGAACAAAACTTCTCTTTTCCATGTGTTCTCTTTCAGTGAAAAATGATAACCTGCGGGGAGGATTTATCCTGTGCTTTCTAGATGATGGATGTGGCATGTCCCCTTGTAAGTACTATATCCTTGAACATGAGTGTGGTGTCATGGTTTCAGAGTCATATTTGGTTTGTGGACTCATGGGAAATGGGAAAGAAAGATCCATGTTCTGCTATCAATTCAGCCATAATTTTGATTGGACATGTTGGCCTAGACATGGTTTTTAACCATAGCCGCCTTCCTCAATAATATTGTGAATAAAAAGACAGGTACATTACCTTAAGTTGTGGAATGAAAGATAGGATTTGCATATGAAAAGTAGTTCTTTTCAGCCTACAAATTTGACTAAAGACTCACAAACAGACTTGAACAAGAGAAAACTCTCTCTGCAACTCCAGATGGTATTCCCATGGCTCATTTCTGGATTTCGCTATGAAACAACTTAAAAAGAAAAATATTGTTATTTTTTATGCTCTAAATGAGCGGAACCTTATTTAGACATTATAATCTTAGCACAAGTGTAAAAATAATCCTTTTTAAAAAAAATAGAGCTGTGGATGGCCACAACCGCAGCTACATGATCCCATGATTCTTAGAGATCATCATCTGAAGGGAAGAAAATCTCACTGAAATAGAAGAGACAGGGAGCAAATAATGAAAGCAGCACTGATTTGTAGCAATGTTGCTTTCAATCTAATGAAAGCTTCCAATCCTGCAGATTCCTTTGCTCTGACAATAAAAATCACAAGTTTAATTATAAGCATTTTTATAAAGACACATTACACATCATCAGTAAATGTCTTAAAAAGCAACCTGCTCAGTTCCAGAGAGGGGTTGCAGATAGTCCTCAACTTATGACCACAATTGAGCCCAAACTTTATGTTGTTAAGTGAGAAATTTGTTAAGTGACTTTTGCCCCATTTTATGACGTTTTTGCCACATTTCTTTCTTTTTTTTATTAATTTTTTTTTAATTTTAATTTAAAACAAGCACAACATCTTTCTTTACATGCTATAGAAAGTGTATCAGTCGGTCACAAATAAACTTTCGTACATCTCCTCCACAGTCAACAAACATAACTCATGTTAGCTCAGGCATTTTAACTCAGATATTCATACATATCACCATCATCATATATCCATTTTCATTTGACTGTAATTATTATTTAAAAATATTGATAATAGTAATACTCTTAAACAATACATGCCCACACCAGTGGGAAAAGAAAAAAATAAATAAAAAAAGACAAAAAGAACAAAAAACAAGGCAGGGAAGAAAAAAGAAAAAAAAAGGAAAAAAAAGAATACAGGTATATATTATTTAAAAAAAAGTATATCAGCTGGTTACAGCATGTTTTGGTGCATCTCTTCCATTAATTCATATTAATTCAAATATCTTAACTCAAATGTTTACCATATTGACATCATTATACCTCCACTTTTAGTTAACTACAGTTATTTAAACATCCTTCAACCTTAACTATGCCAAAGAGTTAATCCATAACCACATGCTGACATTTCATTTACTTGTTTGTAAAATCCTCTATTAACATCAAATCCTCATATCCTATTTTAGCTGAACATCCATAATATTTAATACCAAAAATTCCATCTTCCATGCAGTATAATTTATTATCATTCTCCCTTCTTTATGTAGTTATATCGTATATCATAACATTTTCCCCACATTAATTAACATTTCACTGTATATATTTTATTTTATTTTTTAATAGTGATAATTATTGTAATTAATAACCTTTATAAAAGTCCAAAAGTATTTCCAACCTTCCTTTCTCATACCCAATTATTATTTATCATATCAACTCCACATTATATACATTACCATCAATATCAATTATTATTCAGCTATATCTATTACAAATAAGAGTAATTAGATTTAGCTAATTTTAAGTTGTATTCTTCCATCTGTCAGCCTATGTCTCTCCAATAACAAAACCTTCTCAGTCCTATTGCCATTCGTTGAATAGATTTACCAAATGTTTTTATAAGCAAGTCCAAACAGGGATATCTTCGCAACTTTTTGCTCAGGATGTCTCTGATGAGATAATACTGTTGTCCCAGGCTTGTTAAACTTTTCAAATTGACTTTAATTCTCAAGGGTGGAATTAAGAAATCTGCCAATGATGTTTCATAAAGTAGATTCTTTAATACTTCTCATTTCTCCTGCGCTCTGTCTCTTAAAATGGATCTTCTGTACTGCCCCCCTTTCCAGCATTGCATTTCTTTCTTCCTCCGAGATAGACCAGACGTCATTTCTCACATTTTTCATTTGTATTTCAGGAACATTCAAACATTCAATGTTCTCACCTTTTCCTTCATATTTTAATGTCAAATAATCCAGTTTTTTTTCAAATCTTTGATGTGAATCAAACAGCTTTTGAAATGCAGAAAAAAGTATTTGAAATGAGCCCTTGGGAATATAGATCGCCATGTTGTGATGCAGTTAGAGACTCTAAGATATTTGCAAGTAAAAACACGCTGGGAGCTGTGCGATCTTATCTGATCTTAGACCAACACAGCCAAGCAATAAAAGTGTCGGATTGTGAAGGGCCAATTTGTAGTAGGTTAGTTTTACAACCCACTTAGAAAGAGTCAGGGGGGAGTGTTGAAGAATTCCTTAAAGCGTTTAAGAAATAGGGTAACCACCGGCCATAAATCCATTAAAAAAAAAACCAATTCGCCGCTAATTCTTCTGTTCTTTGGTTTCAATTAGCTTAAATTTTAGTGCGGACCGTCTCTCCTTGAGTAATAAAATCAGCTTACCAGTTGAATCCACTTTCACCATTCTTAGGGGCAACCTGCAGTTTCGATTAGCATACAGCTAATCCAGAAAGGAGTTGGCAGGAGGGGTTAATTCCAAGCCCCCCAGAGACTTTGCGAACATCTCTGAGGTCGCTGGATCTCCCCTCACCTTTCACTGTCTCTCCGGGACAGCTAGGGTCCAACGACCCGTCCAAAATTCCTTCGGAATAGGGGAATTTCAGGAGTAGCCTGAAACTCCGTCTTCTCACTGCTAAGCCCCGCCTTCTTCCTGCCACATTTCTTAAGTGATTCACTGTAATTGTTAAATTAGTAACAGGGTTGTTAAGTGAATTTGGTTTCCACATTGACTTCGCTTGTCAGAAGGTTACAAAAGGAGATCACATGACCATGGGACATTGCAACCGTCATAAATGTGAGTCAGTTGTCAAGCATCCAAATGTAAATCACATGACCATGAGGATGCTACAACGGTCATAAGTTTGAAAAATGGTCATAAGTCACATATTTGGTGCTGCTGTAACTTTGAATGGTCACTAAAACTGTTCTAAGTTGGTGACTACCTGTATTTATAGGAACTTTCTTCTATTTATGGAAGTTCAAATTTGAAAAAAAATATGGCGGAGGCAGTGTTCAAAGGGAGCCTTAACATTTCTAAACATGTTAAAGATAAAGCTCATTTTTTATTTTTGTCACAGATATTTTTCTAGTCCCCAGATCAGTCTGATAGCTCTTTCTGCCTTTATAATATCTTTGCAAGGCATGGTGCACAAAATACTTAATAACAGTCATACAGAATCCCATTTTTCAGTTTCATCTGACTCTGTCATGTTCTATGCAAGGTGATGGCGAACCTATGGCACGCGTGCCACAGGTGGCACACAAAGCCATATCTGAGGGCACGCAAGGCATTGCCCTATGTCAGCTCCAGCGCGCATGCGCTTGCTGACCAGCTGATTTTCAGCATTCCGGAGGGTGGGGGGAGGCCATTATCCTCCTCTAAATAGATTTAGACTATTTCATAACAAGGGGACTACCGTATTTTCACGACCAAAAGCCGCACTGGATTATAAGCCGCAGTATCAATTAACGTTAATTTTTCAAACTTTTTCCACATATAAAGCGCACCGGGTTATAAGCCGCACGTTTCCCGACGCTTCTGGACATCTGTTGCAGTCGCGAGGAGCGGCACGAAGGTTCTTGGCGCTCCAGGAAGCAGCTGGGAGAGGCGCACGGCTTGGTTTCTCCTCCCTGGACGTCGCAGCAGCAGCCCCAAGCGCACCGATCTCTGTGTTTTTCGCATCGGGGCATGCTCTTGCAGCACACCCCGATGCGAAAAACACAGGGATCGGTGAGTTTGGGGCTGCTGCTGCGACGTCCAGGGAGGAGAAACCAAACCGCGCGCCTCTCCCAGCTGCTTTCGGGGCTTCCTGGAGCCGCTCCTCGCGACTGCAACAGATGTCCAGAAGCGGCTTTTGGGGCTAATGGGGATTGGATTTCCAGCTCGATAGCCCCTGCCGCTTCTGGACGTCTATTGAAGTTGTGAGGAGCCGAGGAGAGTGTGGAGAAGAGCGCGCGACGGTTCTTGGCGCTCCGGGAAGCGGGAGAGGCGTGCGGTTTGGTTTCTCCTCCCTGGACGTCGCAGCAGCAGCCCCAAGCGCACCGATCCCTGTGTTTTTCGCATCGGGGTGTGCTGCAAGAGCATGCCCCGATGCGAAAAACACAGAGATCGGTGCGCTTGGGGCTGCTGCTGCGACGTCCAGGGAGGAGAAACCAAACCGCGCGCCTCTCCCGCTTCCCGGAGCGCCAAGAACCGTCGCGCGCTCTTCTCCACACTCTCCTCGGCTCCTCACAACTTCAATAGACGTCCAGAAGCGGCAGGGGCTATCGAGCTGGAAATCCAATCCCCATTAGCCCCAAAAGCCGCTTCTGGACATCTATTGCAGTCGCGAGGAGCAAAGCAGCTGGGAGATCTTTTTCCACATATAAAGCGCACCGGGTTATAAGCCGCACTGCCGATTTTGGATCAAATTTTAGGATTTTCAGTGCGGCTTATAGTCGTGAAAATACGGTATTCTATAAATGGTTAAATGACAAATATTGAGGCTAGAGGAGTGGAATTAGGTGAAATATGGTTTATAGGAGAAAAAAAACAGGAGTAAATATTTTTGACGGTTATATAATCTATAAAATAATGGGAGATAATATATTTGTTTATATATTACTGCACATTATATATATATATGTGTGTGTGTGTGTGTGTGTGTGTGTGTATGTGTATGTGTATGTGTATATATATATATATGTGTGTGTGTGTGTGTGTGTGTGTGTGTGTCACAACCCCTGGTAAGCCCCAATTATGGGAGGAAGCTAACTGCTTCCAACATTATCAGCACAAATAAACACACACACACACACACACACACACACACACACATATATATATATATATATAAATAAATAAACAATGATGATGTTTGTATGCTTTGCTATGCTCAACATAGAAAACTAATGAATGATATAATACAATAAAAATATATTTTTAAAAGAAATAGAGATAAATCTGCTATGTGAAGGCATACTGAATATAAGAAATCTAACTTTGTAAACCAATAGTTTTTGACACATTTCTTGGACTAGAAAAAGTTGCTAAAGACCATAGTGATGAAGGACCAAGATATTAAGTTCAGATTGTCATATATTGGGTTTGAATGTCACATATTATAGCCACTGGGTAAGTAATTTGAAATAAGACATAATCTTTTAAGTATGGACCTATAACATATATAGATAATATCTAGTTTAGACAATTAATGAAGTATATTATACAATCTAACCAAATTTTAAATATTAGAATATGGTTTTTTTAAAAAAAATATGCACTAACAGGAAATTTGAACATTTGATACTATGTCATGAACTTATTTTAGATGAAGCTACAGATATTGTATATTTTGGAAGATCTTCTAAGAGAAAAGACCCTAAAATGATTGGACGTTATGGCAATGGACTGAAATCGTAAGACTGACTTCTTTCAACATTTTATTATATCATTTTTATTCTGGTTGTCTTAAAGTTCAGGAAGAAATATATACAATGCCAAAGTTTTGCAGGTTAAGTGCTAGAAAAATAAACTTTTGCACCAAATCTGACAGTAACTACTATCACTGATAATATCTTTATTACATACATATATTACATACAAACCTATGCAAACTCGTGAAGCAATATATAAGCAATGCTGTTATATTTGGAAAAATGTTTTATTTAAAATAGGTAACAAATGTATTTATGTACATAAAAGAAAGTTGCAGTCAGTGTGAAAGCAAAATAGATTTTATGTTACATTGCTGCAAAATAAGATGATAACCTTGACAACATCAACAAAGCAAAACATAATTTTCATTGTTCCATAAATAATGGGGGGGGAGCATTAATAGATATACTAATTTGGTTTTAAAAAAAAACAAAATCCAAGGCCAGTTTATCATAAATACTGAGGTAGAACCTTGCCATGTGTGTGGATAGGATGGGTGTACATTTTTGTAGTAAGTGGCTACAATCTAAAATCACGATGAAACAACCTTCATTCTTATTCAGATTCTGCCGTATGTGAGTAGATAGGTGATGAGAAGGAGACTGAATGGCTAATTAAGCAGTTGTTAGATGGGGAAATGCACAGAAAAGAGTAGGATACAATTCAAAGCTACAATTTGAAAAGGATAATCCTGATATTCCACCCTGGATTCTGAACAGCAGCAGAGAAAATAAAACAGTCAGAAAGGGGTATGTGAGAAAAAGGAGACAGTAAAGGAAGCTAACTAAATATATTATTAAATTCTGACTCTTGCATTTATATCTTACATGAATCTGTCTGGTATTATCCATTTTTTAAATCAAGAAGGTAAAGAAAAAAAGAAAACTATTCAGATTCATTGTTCCGATTCAATAATCCATATTTTAAAAATGATTTCTCCCCCCTCCCCTATATTTTTACTACAGAGGATCAATGCGTATAGGGAATGACTTGATATTATTTACCAAAAAAGAGAATACAATGACGTGTCTTCTTTTCTCTCAGACATTCTGTGAAACAGAAGGTCTCAGTGAGGTATGTTTATTCATAACTACATTTTGAAGTATTTATTTCCCATTTTTATATCCTGGTAAGAACATCAAGTTGGTTCAGATATTGTTATGTAGTTAAAACATGACTGTGTATAGACTGAAATAGCACTAACACTGAAATGCAAAGAAACCCAAAGAAATATTATATATTGTATTTATATTTTTGTCATTCCTTCCTACTTACATAAAAATGCAGTGTCTATTCATGTTGCCTTTGTGTTACTTTTCCAAGTCATTTTTATATAAATGAAAAATGCTTTAAAATCCCAATGAATCCTCCACCACAAAATATATGAATTAACTTGTATCCAAAAAAAGAGTCTCTGTAACATGCAACCACTTTGTATGTTTCATTCATGGGCTTTGATCCTTTCAAGTCAGCTGATTCTTTTTTCCCAATCCCACATAATACTTAAAATAAGCTTATAAAAATTATTTATTGCATATGGGAATGTGAGTAGCACGCTCATGTATTTTTACAAAAATGACTACCTGATTAGGGAATTGGATAAATCATAAATTGGATGTAATTGTGGAGGCAGCTTGACTTAAAACTTGCAGTTACCAGGAGATAAAATGGATTAAGCCATGTCCACTGGACAATTTGGGATAGAATCCAGGCATCACCCATGCTTATTCTTTATGTTATAAGAATATTTATGGGTTTATATATGTCTTAGGTAAGTGATGGCTAACCTTTTTGTTGTCGTGTGCCAAATGCACGTGCACGAAAGCGCACATACGTGCTTGCACTCATAATGCAATGTCTGTGTGACTCCCCTGTGCACCCCACCTCCCCGTGCATGCATGTGCAACCTCCACATATGTGCCCTTCTCCCCGCAGATGTCTGCATGACCCCCACGCATGTGCGTACAACTCCCCATGCCCCGTTTTGAGCCTGGAAGGCTTTCTGCACCACCCTGGAAACCCATTCAGGATGCGGGGGGAATGCGTGCCCCAACCATGCCTCGTTTTGGGCCCAGAAGGCCTCCTGCACCAACTGGAAGCCAAAACGTGGTGCAGGGGTGCCGCGTAAGTGCCCCCCCCCCGTGCATGTGCCTCACCCCTTGGGCATGCACATCCCTGCATGTGCCTCGCTCCCCCCGCGCATACATAGCAGAGACCTGAAGACCAGCTGGCTGGCAAGAGGTGTGAGCACATGCACAGTGGATCTGGGCTGAGGTGACAGTTGGCATGCCCGCAGAGAGGATTCTGCATGCCACCTGTGGCACGTGTGCCATAGGTTTGACATCATGGTCTTAGGTGTTAAAAGATAAAGATGATACTGATATTTAACCCTCAACACCCAGTTGTATTTCTAAGCATTATTGTGTGTATTTTCACCCATCACAAAAAGAGCAGCGAATCTGGCAATAAGATTTTCAAGACACATTTATGCCCCAAATATGCTGTGTTGGTTACCAGTCTTAGCTGCAAAAATAGATATATCAGAATAATTTAAATATATCAGAATTCAAGGATCAGCCTCAGCAGAGATCGTTTTATAAAACGTGCTATTTGCATATACCATTAGCCTTATATTGAAAATTGATTAAAATATAACTCCAGGCAGCATCGAACAGAAGTACAAATACTGCTCTATAAATCTGTACTCTATTCTTGTCATTTCCTATAATTGAGAAATACTTTTGAATGAATAGGTAGATATAGTAAAATATGCTTCTAGATTCTGTTTCATTTTATTTTAGATACTTTTCTGTCCTGGCAAGTTTAAAATAACCGACTTTATCACATGGAATCAGCAATTGAATCTTAATTAAGGCAATAGTTTGCTCCAGAATTAGACAAAAGAGTCATTTTTCTGCCTTCAACATTTTAATTAAAATCTACCATTAAAAATCTGGTTTTGCAAACTACTTAAATGGGTAAGATTTTAAGAAAGGAACCTAACAGTTTCAGTTTTTTCTATCTTTAACCCTGCCTTGTGCTCTCACCTCAATATGTGCAACTTTTTAAAAAAAATATCTCTGCGCTGGGGAAGACAGTGTCATTATACTAGAATATCTATGTCCCATATCCTATCCAGAAGGAGCAGTTCCTTAATATAAGGAAACTTGTATGAAAGTTTTAGAACAAATTGCTGTAATGATTATAAATGACGGCTACTGTCATAAGTCTTGCCCCTTCGTTTCTCATTAAACAGATGACAATGGAGGAGTGGATAATGACTAAGTATGTGCTTCTCTGAAGATGGTGTGTCTGTTATTTCTGCCTGGCCACTCTGCTGTGACAGTGATTGATGGGATGTTTTGAACATACATCTGATTCTAGGGCAGAAAATCATGTTCCCATTTAGAAATAATGTTTTGCCTGAGGACCTAATTTTAACCCATTGAAGAAATGTGGGAAAGAGAAGGCTGAGCACACAAATATAGGTCAGGTTCTTAGTATTGAAAGTAGCCATCTATGGCCCAGGTTGCAAACAGTTCCCAAAGCATATTTTTCATGCCCCTCTTGCTACTACTGTGTTCGAACAGTATAATTATTACACGTGGAACACATGGTTGATAAACATTTTGAGGCATTACAGACAAAAACTGTAAAGTAAACCCAAAAGATTTGAAATAAACTCTCAAGAGAAAAAAGAGGAAATATCTATAGCAGTGTTTCTCAACCTAGGCAACTTGAAGATGTCCGGACTTCAACTCCCAGAATTCCCCAGCCAGCATTCACTGGCTGGGGAATTCTGGGAGTTGAAGTTTGAGTTTAAATTTATTTATAGGCCGCCCTTTTCCCTAGGGGGACTCAGGGCGGCTTACAACATATAGGGAGGGAATACACACAATGACAGTTAAAAGAGAACAACACATAATTTAAAAATAAAAAGCAACATTCATTCATCATTCGGGTGGGGACAGATTATGATCTTTAACCCCAGGCCTGACGGGATAGCCAGATCTTGAGGGCTGTGCGGAAGGTCTGGAGGGTGGTGAGGGTACGAATCTCCACAGGGAGATCGTTCCAAAGGGTCGGAGCTACTACTGAAAAGGCTCTCCTCCGCGTAGTTGCCAGTCGGCACTGACTGGCGGATGGAACTCAGAGGAGGCCTAATCTGTGAGATCTAATAGGTCGCAGGGAGGTAATTGGCAGGAGGCGGTCTCTCAAGTACCCAGATCCACTACCATGGAGGGCTTTATAGGTGGTAAGTAGCACCTTGAAGCGCACCCGGAGATCAACAGGTAGCCAGCGCAGCTCGCGGAGGATAGGTGTTATGTGGGCGAACCGAGGTGCACCCACAATCACTCGCGCGGCCGCATTCTGGACTAGCTGAAGTCGCCGGATGCTCTTCAAGGGCAGCCCCATGTAGAGCAGTATTCCAGCCTAGAGGTCACAAGGGCAGGAGTGACTGTTGTGAGAGCCTCCCGGTTCAGGTAGGGTCGCAACTGGCGCACCAGGCGAACCTGGGCAAAGTCCAGACATCTTCAAGTTGCCAAGGTTGAGAAACACTGATCTATAGTATCCACATGTGTGATTGCTTATTTGAAGTGAAGCTCTCTTTATTTCCAGATGTTAATGGTATCAGTTAATAATCATAACTGGGCCTGAACTTTTGATTACAGATCTCTCAATTCAAAGTCGTCCATCATGTCAAAAAAAGGTTTGGGTAGCTTTACTCGCATCTTAGTATTTGGGCGAGAAGTCTTCTTATCTCTCTTAGTGTCTATCACACCATTCCAATCACCCAATAGTATACAGGACCTATAGTCCCACTGTACTAATTTGGCATGAAGATTTCTATAGAATCCGTCTTGCTGTTGATTAGGAGCATAAATCCCCAAAAGTAATGTCTTTTTCCCTTCTAGGATTAAGTCTAACGCGATATATCTTCCCAAGGGATCTGCTTCAATTAATTCAGCTTTCATGTCTTTTCTTAAGTATACAACTATACCATTCTTCTTTTCATAGCAGAAGCTACAAAATGTTGACCAAGTTTTGAGTTAATCAGATATTTTTGATCAGTTGATTTGATATGAGTTTCTTGCAAACAAATTATGTCATTCTTAAACTGTTTGAGATAGTGAAATATTTTCTTTCTCTTCTGTGGAGAATTCAATCCATTGACATTCCATGTTAAGATCTTAGTTGTCATCTTTGGTTGGCTGAAGCTTTTTTAGAGCTTCCTGCATGGCCTGTTTAACCTTAGGCCTAGCTCCTCCCACTGCTTCCAGACTTGTTACTGTAGCTCCTTGATCGATGGCCGGTGATTGTTGAGGTTGTTGCCTTTTAGCTTGTTTCTCCAAACAAACTTTTGATTACAGATCGTTGCAGTTGTCCCCATCTGGTCATTTCGATTCGGGTCACCACATGACCTGACTTAATTTTTACAACTGTTTTGAGGATGGCTGTAAGCCAAGTCACCATGGCTGTTAAGTGAACTGTGAAAGCAAACCATGTGGTCATTAAGCAAATTCAACATATCCAGTGGGTACTTTTTCCATTTTCTGCCAGAAAACACCCTAAAAGTCACAAATGGGGATCACTTGACTATAGAACAATGCAGTTGGTTATATATATAATCCAGTTGCCAAACAATCAGAATGCAGTCTCATGACTGGGGAAAAGGGGGTGGATGTGTGGCAGTCTAACTTTGAGAACAGGTGATGAGTAACTTCTTTTGAGTCCTTCGTAACTTTGAAGGAAAACCTGTAGTAACATTTTAACATATTTAAATCTTAACTATTTTCTAGAGAAAAATAGACAAACCACACATTCATTAAAAAAAAATGATTGACTCCAGTAGACCTAAAAGGGAATCTTAAAAGTCATTTCATTCTAAGAGTTTAAGAAATGTTTTTCGTTAACTGATTTGTTAGAACTCGAACCTCCTGTTTCTATTCCTAAATTTTTGTTAACTTTAAAATTGTTAATGTTTACTTACTTGTTTATTTGTTTGTTTGTTTGACTGGTGTGCCATCCATCTCATCTACAGGTGACTAATATACTGAATAGTTTTAGCCTCTAAATATAGTCATATAAATTTGCTGAACTGTTTAATTGGATAATTAAAAGTTAATTAAAAATGAAGTGCCAAGGATACCCACACAGCAGTTCTTCTCTGAGAAAATAATGTTTTAATTGAACAAAAACTCTTTAAGGCATTTACGACAAGTTAAAGACTTTTTTAAAGTCAGAGAAATCATAAATATGTCATTACCAATAATAAGATCCCCAGATTTTCTGGGAAAATACTTGTACTTCTTATTATGGAACAGTTATATGCCCAATAGCCACAGAATTTTAATTGCTAAATAGAACCAAATATGAGGGGTTTTTAGTGCTCTCTGAACTTGGTTGTTTTCTTGTAGATGTTTCATTACCCAAACTAGGTAACATCATTAGTGCTAAACTGAGAGCTGGGGTTTTCTCTCAGTTTGTAGTCTGGTGGCTTGCCCTATTGATGTTTGTGGAAGTGGTCTTGGAGGTTCTTTGGTTTGGCTGTTTACTGTTAGCTTGTTTCGCTTACATCCCAGAGCACACCACATAATAGTAGAAACAGATAACCACATTAAGAGAACTCTCAATGACCTCACCAAGAAAGGCCAAATTACCAAGCAGGAACAGTGGCAGATGAGAAGCAATGGACCCATCCTCTCACATTTCTATGGATGACACAAAATATATAAGCCTAATATACCTTTCCACCTAATTGTATCATTGCTAGAGACCCTATCTAAAGAATTAACAAAAAGGCTGGGCACCTCACAAGGGGAAGCTTACTGTTTTTAGTATTTGAACAGGGTCAATTACAGGTAGTCCTCGACTTATGATCACAATTGAACCCAAAATTTCTGTTGTTAAGTGAGAATTTGTTAAGTGAGTTTTGCCCCTTTTTATGACATTTCTTGCCACAGTTGTTAAGTGAATCAGTGCAGATGATAAGTTAGTAATGTGGTTGTTAAGTGAATCTGGCTTCCCCCTTGACTTTGCTTTCCATAAAGTTGCAAAAGATGATCAAATGTCTCCAGCGCACTGCAGTGGTCATAAGTATGAAACAATTGTCAAGCATCTGAATTTTGATTACATGATCATGGGGATGCTGCAAAGGTTGTAACTGTGAAAAACGGTCATAAGTCACTTTGTTCAGTGCTGTTGTAACTTTGAACACTCACAAAATGAACTGTTGTCTAGGTCAACCTGTACTCTAATGTTCTTGGTTATAGGTCATAGTGCCAATTCTTTCATGGTCAAGTGACACAAAGACTCCAGTAATAGATGATCCTGAGAAATTTCCTACACAGTTGTCCATAATTTGCAAATATTCTCCTTTTAATAATGAAGATGAATTGATGAAGCAGTTTAATGCCATTTATGGAAAAACAGGTGAGTTTACCACTTAAATTTAAATATTAAATCCACATATACCAATATTGCTCTGTCTTCTGCAGATTGTTGCCTTAAACAGTAGCATGAGTACTATAAACGAGACCAAGGCACGCAGCAGCAGAATTAATATGGGTCAATTGAGATTGTAGCAATTAGCAACAAAACAAAAAAACCAATAGACTAAAGATAGAGGCATTATTGTTTCAACACTGAAATAGACAATGGCTGCAACTAGTAGATAGATATTTTTCTAGCAATTAGCAAGTGTAATAAAGAATGTTAAGCATCTTGAAGTTCAGAACTTGACAGATACCTCTCTGGAACTCTTACTCATAAATTATGCTCTTGAATTTGTAATCCAGCTGAATTTGCATCTCCTTAGAATGGAATATAGGCTTCAGAATCAGAGAGAAGGCATTTTGCTTATTCTGAGTTCATCAGTATCTTGAGAAATTTTAACCATTAGTCAGCCTGTATGTATCCCCAGTGCCACGTAACAGGGTGAGCTCCCATTACTTGTCCCAGCTTCTGCCAACCTAGCAGGTCAAAAGCATGTAAAAATGCAAGTAGAAAAATAGGAACCACCTTTAGGAGTTGAAGTTCAGAAGTCTTAAAATTGTCAAGATTAGAGACCCCTGTTCTATTATATATTCTTAAAAATTGAGTTGCGCCCGAAGAGAGGAATGTTAATGTAGAGTACTATGTACCTAGACATAGATAGTTCGGAAAAAAGATAAGTTATTGTAGTTATCCGTTATAGTGAATCTGACATTGTAAGATTTGGGGGGGGGGGGAACCTGATACAATCTGTTATTTACATATTCACACCTAGGAACTCTGCTTGTGATATACAATCTGAAACTCGCATTGAATGGGGAGCCAGAACTAGATATTCTAACAGATGAGAAGGATATATTAACTGATAGGATCCCAGAGAAGTAAGTTATTATGAAAAAAGGTATGACTTAATATTGTGCAAATTATTTTTTTTATAAGCAAACAAATTTATTATGAAATCTGATATCTAGAGATCACATATGTATTACATATCTATTTGAAAGGTAGATTCCTAAATTCAAGTTTCTGCCCTTCATAGTACTATACATTTTTGGAAAATATATTCACTAACCAATTTTTATTATCTTGGAAAAATAAACGAAATCTCAAATTCTTGGCCGTGTTGCACCTTGCTGTTTAGCCAAGCATATGAAGAATATTTTTGTTCTTAGTTGCCTCCAGTATGTCCTTTCCAAAATCCAAAAAGATGTTTTATATGCCTCTCTTGGAAAGGAATTGCAGTTTTTCTCACTGCTTTGTATGTTTTCTTTCACATTGGTAATGCACTATATTGTCTCTATCTAGTACCATTCTCTAATTGAAATTTATTTGGCCTTAAATGTTTTCTACACCAGCTATCCAGAAGAAAAATCACTAAGATCTTATACAGCTATATTGTATCTCAATCCACGAATGAGGATATTCATTCAAGCTGAGAAAGTCAAAACCAAGCATTTGCTTTTCTGTTTTTACAGGCCAAGGTGAGTGAGCTTTGCTTACAGTTATAAAGGAATACATCAAAGCAATGTGCTTGAAAGCATTAGATCACCACATTACAGAAAAGATGTTGAGACTCTGGAAAAAAAAAATGCAAAGTGAACTAAGATGATTAAAGTCCTGGAAACAAAAACGTATGAAGAACGATTGTAGGAATTAGATTGGCCAGTCTAGAAAAAGGGACTAGGGGTAACATAGCAGTATTCCAGTATTTGAGGGGCTGCCACAAAGAACAGGGGGTCAATTTATTTTCCAAAGCATCAGAAGGCAAGACAAGAAACAATGGATGGAAACTAATCAAGGAAAGAAGCAACCTTGAATTAAGAATAAACTTCCTAACAGTGAGGACAATTAACCAATGGAACAGCTTGTAGGTGCTCCATCACTGGAGGTTTTTAAGAGGCTGTAAGGCCATCTATTTGAAATGGTATAGTGTCCTCCAAGGTCCCTTCTGGTCTATTCTGATTGATTGACTTCTTTAGCCCCAGTGACAAACTGATTTTGATTTGGAATAATTCATAATCTAAGACAAACTAAAATCATTCTTAACAGTAAATCAACTGTGACCTACAATTTGGAACACTTTAAATCAGATAATCACTTTAGCAACAGGGATAGGCTTTAACACTTTAAATCAGATAATCAGTTTAAGCAACACGGATAGGCTTTATTTGGTTTACTCTTATTGCTTTGGATTCTATTTTACTGAATGTGGTTTAGAAATGTTTCTGAAAGAATACTGCTGAATAATGTAAATTTCATATTTTGTTTTATTTTCTAATGAATCTCTAATATTATAATACTGTCACTTTTTTGTGACAGTATTATAATATAATACTGGAAACATGAACAGATTAACTAATTTTATCTTACTTAAAGCTACATTATCAGAATCTTGAAAATCTCAAAGTACAAATCTCAGGCTCTTTACAAATCTGAGAAGGTAGGGTATCTCCTTTCTGAGTCTCTGTCTGCCCATTAAGTAGCTGTAACTCTTAGCTATCTATTCCCTACGCATCATTTCTTCAGCTTCTCTCTCAAGGTCTTTCTCATTTAACCATTACAAATACAGCATGGATTTGGAAGTTTAGTAATTAATATCCTGGAACTGATTATGGTGAGGTTGTTCTGACCTAGGCTTCCCAAGATCATGAAGGAGACTCCTCGTCCCGATAAAACCTCTTTTATTTAGGTTAAAGGGAATTACTCTCCATCAAAATCCCAGCAAACAGTTTTTTCATGAGATTTCACAACTACAGATCTTTATCAGGGTTGGAGAGTTGCCAGGCCGATATCTTCCAAACGCCACACTGGAGCAGCAATTAGTTGGCAAGAAGTCAGGAACACTTCACCCTAATGAATTGAACTAAATTGTCTTCTGCAAAATCCCCTCATCTTTGCTCCTCTTTATTCCCTGTGGCAGGGGCTATTCAGCATCCACCTGTGCCTTTACTCCCAAGTTGGCCTTGTTCCTTAGCTGTTCCCTTCTCCTGGCACCTCTGCGCATTCACACATTGGGAACAGGTTCTTCTGCCTCACTGATATCCGATTCTGAAGGTAGCTCATAACTGTTGGATGGGTCTAGCCCCATCTCTGCCTCTGACGCAGATCACTCATCAGAGCCTTCCCCAGACTCCAGGATTGGCCCATGTTTCTCCCCAACCTCCCGCTGTCTGAGTCTCCCACCAGCTCTCCTGGTTGCTGACAAGCCACAACAGAGGCTAAAAACTGGTTCAGTTCTGATTAATCTTGGGGCTGAAAACTATAAAGTGAAAAGAGAAGTATGTGCTATATAATATAATCAGCAATTTGAATCATATCACTAAGCATACTGGGACACAAGGCAGCAGTGCATCAGGGGAAATCTTGGTGCACCCAGAACTGCCATCAGTTGAAACGTCACCTATATCATGATAATTTCCATATAATAGTTTCGACAATAATACTATTATTGTCATGATACATGATAATTTCCATATAATAGTTACATGATAATTTCCATATAATAGTTTCGACAATAATACTAGTTTAGCATTTCTTAGCTTCCAAATCCAGACACAATTGGCCTTTAGTGCTGTAAAAGCACTTTTGTATGTTCGTGGTGACATGTCTTGATAAGTAATAGTATAAATGTCTTTATTGTTAGCTGTCAGTCTGGTCTTATGTTTAATGTTTCCTTAGACAGGTGATACACGCATTGATAATCACTAAAATTATAATATTTTCCATACCTTCTGGACATTAATGTCTAAGAGTGATCATATATCCAGAACTACAAAAAGCTTGTGTATGATCTGACTCAATGAAACATAATCATACACATGTACTTGAAGTCATGATTTATTGATATTATGAACTTCAAGGATAGAAGATAAACTATCCCACTATCTCAGATCTGCCTGTGAAAAATAATCATTTAATCTTATGGGGGAACAACAAATTACAATATTTCAACTAATTCCATGGTACCTGGCCAGGCTGACTTCTACAGGTGAAACTCGAAAAATTAGAATATTGTGAGTTCATTGATTTCAGTAATGCAACTTAAAAAGTGAAACTCATTTCATTACATGCAAAGCAAGATAGTTTAAGCCATGTTTTGTCATAATTATGATGATCATGGCTTACAGCTCATGAAAACCCCAAATCCACAATCTCAGAAATAGAATATTACATGCAATCAATAAAACAAGGATTGTACATAGAACAATATCGGACCTCTGAAAAGTATAAGCATGCATATGTACTCAGTACTTGATTTGGGCCCCTTTTGCAGCAATTACTACCTCAATGCGGCGTGTCATGGAAGCCATCAGCCTGTGGCACTGCTGAGGTGTTATGGAAGACCAGGATGCTTCAATAGCAGCCGTCAGCTCTTCTGCATTGTTCGGTCTCATGTCTCTCATCTTTCTCTTGGCAATGCCCCATAGATTCTCTATGGGGTTCAGGTCAGGCAAGTTTGCTGGCCAATCAAGCACAGTAATCCCACGGTCATTGAACTATGGTGCTATGGCAGTGTGGGCAGATGCCAAGTCCTGCTGGAAAATGAAGTCAACATCCCCATAAAGCTTGTCTGCGGAAGGAAGCATGAAGTGCTCCAAAATCTCCTGGTAGACAGCTGCGTTGACCCTGGACTTAATGAAGCACAGTGGACCAACACCAGCAGATGACATGACTCCCTAAATCAACACAGATGTGGAAACTTCACACTGGACTGCAAGCATCTTGCAGTGTGTGCCTCTCCATTCTTTCTCCATACTCTGGGTCCTTGGTTTCCAAATGAGATGCAAAAGTTGCTCTCATCAGAAAAGAGGACTTTGGACCATTGAGCAACAGACCAGGTCTGTTTTTCTTTAGCCGAGGCAAGACACTTCTGACGTTGTTTATGGTTCAGGAACAGTTTGACGAGGGATACGACATTTGAAACCCATGTCCAGGATCCATCTGTGTGTGATGGCTCTTGATGCACTGACTCCAGCCTCAGTCCACTCCTTGTGAAAGTCCCCAACACTTTTGAATGGCCTTTTCCTTACAATCCTCTAAAGGCTGTGGTCATCCCTGCTGCTTGTGCACCTTTTTCTTCCACACTTTTCCCTTCCATATAACTCTCTATTAATGTGCTTTGATAGAGTACTTTGGGAACATCCAACTTCTTTTGCAATTAACCTTTTGAGGCTTTCCCTCCTCATGGAAGGTGTCAATGATGGTTTTCTGCACAACTATTAGGTCAGCAATCTTTCCCATGATTGTGATTCCTACTGAACCAGACTGAGAGACCATTTAAAGGCTCAGGAACCCTTTGCAAGTGTTATGGCTTAATTAGCTGATTAGAGTGGGACACTTTGAGCCTAGAATATTGCACTTTTCACAATATTCTAATTTTCTGAGATTGTGGATTTGGGGTTTTCATGAGCTGTAAACCATAATCATCACAATTATGACAAATCACGGCTTGAACTATCTTTGCATGTAATGAGTCTATCTCATATATTAGTTTCCCCTTTTAAGTTGCATTACTGAAATAAATGAACTTTTGCACGATATTCTAATTTTTCGAGTTCCACTTGTATGTTTTGCAGATATAGTCATTTTAGAGAGAGAAAAAAACTGAAGCACACTTAACAATATTTCTTAGTTTCAAATCCTGCTCCAGTTATGGACTATGAGGCTCGCTTTTGAAGGCTTCTAGAAATTCCTCAGAAATTTGGCTTACTGTAGGAAACCTGTCTTCATTCTCCTCTAAACAATTATGTATATAGCACATCTGTGGACAGAGTTCTACAGATACCTTCATTTATTTTATATTATCATTTATTTAGAGCTCTGATGCACAGTGGTTAGAGTACACTATTGCAGGCCATCTCTGCCCATAGCCTGTTTTCGATCCTGATGGGCCTCAGATTGACTGAGTCTTCCATCCTTCCGAAGTCAGTAAAATGAGGATCCAGATTGTGGGAAGCAATATGCTGATATTGTAAACCGCCCAAAGTCTGCTATAAAGCACCATGGGGCAGTATAAAAGTCAAGCGCTATTGCTATTGTGCATATATCCCAGGCAATAAGTAAAAAGTATAGAAATATTGGGAAAAGGAATAAATAAGGCAATGTTTTCTAACTGCATAGGAAGCCATAAATACCTTCACCTGTATAATGCAAATAATCAAGGTTTAATTTACAGAATTGTTGTAAATAAGATACATGCTTTTGTGTGTGTGTGCTTTTGACTCCTGGCAATTTTCTGGTGCCTACAATTTTTTTGACAAGATTTTGGAAGTAGTTGGCATTCCTGCCTCCTAAGACTGAGAAGGATTGGCTCAAAGTTATCCAGCTGGCTCTGTGCCTAAAACAGGACAAGCACTCATAGTCCTGGTTTCTAGCCAGGTGCCTTAACATAAGACTGGTCCTGGTATGCATGCTAATTCTGTGAAATTTATGTTTTAATAGGATGTATCCATATATATCATCTTCATTCAAACAAATTGCCACTCAGGAATTACAGAAGGCACAAATGGAACTGAAGGCTGGTATGCAGTATTCATTATTCTCTCACACACACACTCACATATACACACACAGGTTTTTTTAATGTTTAACTTGGGATTTTTAACAGCATTATTTCTTCTGTAACAAAGAAAAATAGTTGACAGACATTTTTCCATTGTGAGGAGACCCTTTGCAGCTACTGGGATAAGCTTTTAAAAACTCAGGAACTTCTTTAATCCCTTAGTTCTTTGAAACTTACCTAATTTTTACCCTGGGGGGGGGGGGAACAGTATCGGCTAAAGAGAAATCACTGCATCTTTTGGGAAATCAGTAGCTAATACCTCTGCAATAATAGAATACAAAAATGTTACTTTTAAAAAATAAGTTGCAAATAAGGCAGAATGGCAAGTGCATCACAAAATATGCAAAATGAAAAAGTTTCATCTGTTTTCCTTCGGCTTCTCACCCTTACAAAACTAACTTTGAATTGAATCTAGGCATGTTCAGAGATCAATCGCAATGCAGTGAGATGTTTTGTGCTATCCCTGTTCATGAAATGATCATAAATCAGGTGCCAACTAGAGTCAACTTCAATAGTTTTGCTTTGTATGTCACATAGATTGAAGAAGCATTTCTCCCAAATAGTTTAACAAATTATTTTGCTTATGCTTGTAGCCGAAAATGCTGTGACTGAAGTAAAAGGCAGACTAAAACAACCTTCCTTGTCTGAAGATAGTGAGGTATTGAATCAGGAATAACATTGATATTATATTTGTCTAAAGTTTTCTTTTCAGAGATCGGTATCCTTTTTGTTTCCACAGTATAAGGTTCACTGAAATGAATTGAAATGATAAATATGGAATTGGAAAAGTGAAACGAACTCTTCTCAGTATTACATTGGCTTGTAGATGGCCATATTCCAAAAAATATTTTCTATGCCGAAAAATATTTTCTGGTTTTCAGTATACTTGCATGTATTGCTTCTTTAAATGCATTTTTTGCAAGCAAGATTCTGATATGTTTTTGAATACATATTGGCATTGGCATCCTTCAGTCTCAAAAGGTTATAGTATCGTGCTCTGGAAAGAGGTCCTAACACAGCATCTGGTGTGGCTAAAAAGTCCAATTTAGGAGTGGCAATCCCTTCCACACCAAGGTCAGATACATTCTGTCCCCTGCCCAGCCCCCAGATTTCGCTGGTTCCGGGACTGCCTCTTTGCCTCAGCCTGCTGAACAAGTGTCTCTTTGAATTGGAGAAGGCTATGCTGCGTCTTTAGCCTCTAAGCTGAACAATCAGAGGTCAAGGTTTCCCAGCTGTTAATGTCCATTCCCAAGGCCTTTAGATCCCTCTTGCAGATATCCTTATATCTCAGCTGTGGTTTCCCTCTGGGGTGCTTTCCCTGCACTAATTCTCCATACAGGAGACCTTTCGGAATCCGACCATCATATATGCGGATACATATATGTTATCTATAAAATGTATAAATTTTTATTTGAAAAACTGTATTGCAAACTTAATAGAACTATGAATTTAAGGGTTTAATTGAGTTTCAGTCAAAAAGGTATAATTAAATGATTCTATATATTTTTTTAATTTTATATTTACCTTTTATTTACAAATATGCTGCTAATTCCCGAATGGTTTTGGGCAGCTGATCACATAAATAAAATAATAATAATAATGCATAAACCTCTAACTTTCTATAAACTCAAAAAGGCCTAGATAAAGTAAAGTGGTGATAAGGAGATTTTATATTTACTAGAGAAGACTACCCTGAAATATAAAAGAGAATTTACTATCAATATTAGGTGCATGAGGTATAGAAAAGTTACTCTTTTGAAGACTTGAGGCATGGAGCAGATTATATGGCTCCAGGTAATTAAATCATATAAGGAAGTTTACACTAAAGTAAATACTTTGATTTGCTTGGGAAATAATCAGTTCAATGTAGTAGTACTCTACAAATGACATCTCTGAGCAGTTTTATTCACTATATAGGTCTGCTATGTTTAGCTCCGGTGCAAAGGCTGTGCGCAAACACCATGTTGCAGTAATCCAATTTTGGAGGAATTATATGTGTGTCACTGGAGCAGATTTCTCTTTACAAGTAATACATAACTGATTTCTCCACCATGCTTGTTACACAATCTAAGAAGCCAGCAGTTTGAATAGAAAGCAGAGGATGGAATGGGTTGGGGGGAAGCATTATTTTTAAAACTATATGCATCTAATTAAAGGGCTTGATATTCTGAATCAGTATTGTTGCAACTACCTTTCAAAATATGGCAGGACTTGGATTAGTTTTTAATCTATGCCCTACAACAGTGATGGTGAACCTTTTCAACACTGAGTGCCCAAACTGTTTGCCATGGCCAAACTGAAAGGTGCACACATGCACAAATGTGCGCATTGCTGAGGTACAAGCACATGCATAGACGTGCACATGGGCATGCGCAGATGTGCTCACGTAGATGTGTGCATGTGCAGCAGAGACCCAAAAATCAGCTGGCTGGTGGGAGGCGGGGCATCCCAACACCGGCAGTGTGGCAAGAGGTAAGATCTTTTTCTTTTGTGAGCTTCTGTTTCGTCGTTTGCAGGGAAACAGAAGCTCACAAAAGAAATGCCACGGAGATCTGACCTGGGGAGACTGCTCGCGAGCTAGCAGAAAGAGCTCTGCGTGCCACCTCTGGCACCTATGTCATAGGTTCGCCATCATGGCCCTACAATATCTAACACAATTTCTGTTTGCATTAAAAACATTATGTAATACAAATTCTAAGAGAAATAGGGCCAAAACTTTAAAACAGTGTAAAACATCAACATAAACTACATTCATCCTCGCTTCCTGATCGGGTTAGTTAAGATAGTTAGATAGGTTAGTTGCTGAAAAATAAAGGCTATTAACATTGTTAATTCTAGTTTATTGAAAGTGTGCCTGGCATGACCTTTAAACAGTAGGAAAATCTTTCACATCTTGTTAATTACCTTTTTACTACTGCCAAGTTTTCACTAACCTATCTTAGCTTTAAGTTCATTTATTTTTAAACAATGTTAAGAAATCAGTTTTCATTTTGGATTTCATCATGGTAATTGAAGCCTAATTATACCTCTCTAACTCATTATTTATATTCTTTGGGAATAATCCTGTTATTAATCCCTACTGTGCTGAATTTTTATGCTTAAAGGGCTATGACTTCTAATAATTCAAAGCTTTCAGCTAAATATATGTAGTGTTCACCATGTACTGGGTGCTATACTTAAATAGTCTTAAATATTCCAAGCCAAGAAAATAAAATACTTCTGTTAATTAACAACTAAAATGTCTTATGAACCTTTCTGGTGGCCAGTCTATTAGAAATATTATTTTAATATAGTGGAATTTCCATTGCTCTTTGACAGTTTTATATGAGGAAATGCCAAATACAGTCCCTTTCATCTTCAATTAAAAGGATAAAGGGATTCTTTAGCTAGATTATTAGTGCTAACATCATACATCCATTTGCAGCATGGATTGATTTTGTATTTATGCATTCGTAGCAATTATATGTACGTAATCTACTTAAGCAACTCCAAATCCTTAAAATATTAGTTATAATGCCTTAAAACGTTGCATCCTAGTATTTTCAAAAAATTTCTGTAGTTTTTCCAAATTCAGCTTTCCAAAGCATTGTGGAAAATAGAAAACAGGATAAGCTGTTCCTTGTGAGGAAGCTACTTCTGAGAATGTAATTTTCAAAATTGCCCTTCTTCTAGTCTCTTTAGGGATGAGTACTGACAACATCTTCTCCCAGCCAGATAGAGTAGGATCAGGGGTGGGATTCTACTGCTTCGGGCAAACCGGTAGCTCTGACTATCGGCTAGGAGCGAACCGTTTCTCTCCAACTTTCAGCCTGCCCCACCCCTGTGCTATACTCACCTAGATTCCCTTTTCTGAAGCTCAGCTGATGGGTGGCAGAGTAATTGCCGTACCTCAGCTGAAGGTGAAATGCAGAAGGTGATTTCTCTGTAAACTGCACAAAGTGCACATTCAGTTCAGCAAACCGGTTATTAAACCGGTAGGATCCCACCCCTGGGTAGGATAGAGGAAAGGATTCTGAAGAACAAGCTCAGGTACAGCCTTGGAGGACAACTATGCTAGCCAAGATTTTTGTAGAATAGATGCAGGCAGCATTCTCAACAGACTTTGGAATTTAAAAGTGTGGGCTAGTTTTCCTCCTTTATTACTGAAGGAAATGAGACTGGTATGAGCCAGAAAGAGGGGAAAGATGGAAATACATGTTGCTACATTTGAACCTGTGCTACTCTGAAGGCAGTTAAGTGCTTTGAAGTGACTATGAGGGAAATTGGTGGCTGGAAAGACATTGTGTGATTATGCTGGGTCACTGAGAGGGCAATTGCTGTTTCCTGATCCAAGAAGCAGAATATTTTAGCTGAAGGCTTCCCAGGGAGAAGATAAATGAAGAACCAGACAGAGGAATGTACTTTACCCCAAAACCAAGGTAGAAGCGAACAGAGAGATGCTGGAGCCCTCCAGGAAACCTTGAACCAAAAATGGTCAGGGAAGAAGACATGGAGGGAAGTATGTCCAGCAACAAGCTGTTGAGATTTAAAAAGGGATAGATAAAGGTTTAAGCCCAAGACTTACAACCAATTGCTCAGTGATTATTTAAAGTTACTATAGACTTGAAAAATGTTATTTACGACCTTTCCTTGAAGTTTCAATTGCCTCTCCTACCTCTCCTCCCCCCACAGTCACATGATTGAATTTTGGGCCCTTGGTAATCAGTTCACACTTATGACAAGTTACAGCATTCCACAGTCATGTGATTACCTTTGCTTATTATTATTTTTTGCCACTTTGCAGTTAAAAAGTACCCACTGGATAAGTTGGATTCTCATTTATGACCACCATGTTCACTTAACAGCCATGGTGACTTACTTAACTATCATAAAACAGTCATAAAATCAAGTCCAGTCACATTACAATCACAATGTTTTATGACCAAAATTCTGGGCTCATTTGTAGTTGTAAGTCAAGGACTACCCATTGTCAAAAGCTGGAAGAGGGTGGGGAAAATGGGGAAAGAGGAGATGGAAAATTGGTAGGTAAAAAGCAGAGTACCATATTTTTTGGAGTATAAGACTCACCAAGGTTTTGAAGAGGCAAATTTAAAAAAAGTTTTTGCACTCTGCAAACCTCCCAAAAACGAGCCTGTTTCCCCCCCCCCCACCCAAAATGGCACGAATAGCCTTTAGGGAGCTTGCAGAGTGCTCCGGGGGGGGGGTATAAAATTGAGTAAAAACGGGCTGTTTTTTGCTCATTTCTACCCTCCCCAGCCCCCAAGAGCTCTCTAAAAGCTTCCTACAAGCTATGCACGGCCATTTTGGTGAAGGGGCGGGGTTTCAGGAGGTAAAAAATGCTGTATTTAGTGTATAAGATGCACTCAGATTTTCAGCCTCTTTTTTGAGGGAAAAAGGTGCATCATACTCCGAAAAATACGGTAAGTGGTTGCTACCAAATGCCGTAGCTTTAGAAGAGAAATAGGAAATAAACGAAGCCCTTTGAGAGGTAGGACAGAGGAAGAAACTTTGGCTACATTGTTGTATCTGGATTTTTTCCTAATTTCTCTACACATGAAAAACAAAACAGCAGCTTTCAAGATCTCTCTCTAGCAATTTTTTAAAGTCCTATGCATCCCCAGCCATAAAACTACCGTCAGTCACTCTTGCATCCCAAAAAGGGGTGAAGTGCATGAGAATTCTTAAGTCCTAAAAAATTGCTATTTTTCTTCATTGATTGTTATAGACTATATATTGTGTATGCTTCCTCCAAAATAGAATGAGGTTCTAATTTAATTTATAGGTTGCATTCTACAAATTCAAGGCAACATCTAAGAATGAAATTTCCCTAATTTGTTCCTTAACTTACATGCTAAAGTAGAACGAAATGTTATCTATATGTCCTTTAGTGTAGCCCAGAGCAGAAAACCTTTTTGAAGCTGACAAACTAAAGAGACAACAACGGTTTGCTGGTAGAATTTGAGGGACTAGGTCTGTTTATTTTAGGTTTTGGATTTTATTTTTTATGTATATCCAAACCACAAAAGACAGGAACTGGATCATCGATGTATGACTGACGGCTGTAGCTTTCCTATCCCTTCTTTATCCTCAAAATGTTCTTCAAAATAACCACATTCAGTCATAAACAATGGAATAACTTCTTTTTCCTTTCTGATATTGTGGGGGAAAGTATTTGCAAGTTGCATTACGAGAAGCTCTGGAGGAAGAAAAGAGAGTAAGAGAAAAAAATGAAGAGAAAAAAAGGCAAGTTAAGAAACATAATAATTTACTTTTTTGAAAAGGTATTGATTGCAACTGAAGAAAATCAAAATAGTTTACCTTATATCACAAATTAGAGTAAAAATTAGTTCTTAGAGCCGAACTAGTTATCATAGCTTTATTGAATTTTCATAATTTTGCAGATATTGCAGTACATCTGAGACCAATAATTATTCGGATTAAGTGTTAAAAATAGCCTCAATTTCTTTATTTCAGTTTTTGTAATTCACACATCGATAATGTGACTTTTTAGCACCTGTTTGAAATCTTTTAGTTTACACAATTGTAATTGATGGGAGCACAATCATTATGTGTTCCACACCATCTAGATATGGGACCTGCCTGTTCAGCATATTTTTCAGATTATTTTTAATTAAGTCTTTATTATTTTTATAAATAACTCAAGGCATTGAACCTTTGTAGTACTCCTTCCTTCTATTTTTCCTACAACAACAACAACTCTGTGACATTAGTGGAGCAAAATGACTTTCGTGAGCAGCCGGCTTTCATGCCTAAAGCTGGACTAGACTCCTCAGTTTCTTAAATGTCATTTACCTAGTGTTTGGTTTTCCTCCATTCCTACAGTTGACACATTGGTACAGTATTCCAGCACTCTTTCCAAATGGTAGAGAACTAGTATACCAGTTAATCCATCGTTAATCTATGGCTTCACACGTCTTAATTCCAGTGTTTCCAATACTGCTGAAGATAGCAAGAGACTCCTGGGCCAAGCTAGATTCTCTGCCATTGATGTTTCACTATATATATTGTATGTATGTATGTATGTATGTATGTATGTATGTATGTATGTATGTATGTATGTATATAGAAAGAAAGAGGGGGTGCAAGTCCATGGGTGTGTATTAAAAGGAGAATCCCCCCCCCTTCTTTATTTTGTTTCTCTTTAGAAATCTGAAAAGACCAAAAAGACTATTTATAATATTTGGAATGAACATTCAAAACAGAAGTCAAGATGGAATGCTTATTTATAGCAATAATCGCTTGATCAGAATGTTCGAGAAATTGGGATCACAGAAAAACATAGGACAATTGTAAGTTTTCTTCTTTAACATGTAAGAATCACTTTCCTGTATTATTGCTAAAAATACTTTTTTAAATTTGATTTTAAAAAATCAAATGCATTTATTTGATTTCATTGGATAGTTTATATACAAAATTCTGATTATAAATAAAAATTAGAAAGTATTTTTTTTTAAAAAAAACTGAGCACATAATTTCTGAAATTTTTTATAAAGAAAAGCATTTAGGGATAAAGTCATGATCCATTGTTTCATATTTAAAACCCATTTTCATCTCCGCAGTTTTGGTGCTGGAGCTGTGGGAATTATAGATGTACCATTAGACGTTATGGAACCCACCCACAACAAGCAGGCTTTTGCTAACATTAAGGAATACAGGCACTTGCTGAAATCAATGGAAAATTATCTTTTTCAATACTGGAAAGACATGGGGATGGGTAAGTAGTCAGATTGAAGATGATTTGCACACCATAGCCTCATGTTATTTCTGTTAAGACATTCTGCCTCAGTGACACACCTGAGGGCCTGAATGAAACAGTCATGCACACACGCCCTGATGACAACTTTTCACTCCTTTTCCACATTTATCAAAGAGCACTTTTACTTGTAATTCACTCGAAGGCAAGTAGGAACCCTTAAAGGATGGGGAAAATGAATAAGGCAGAAAAGAAAAACTATTTCTGATTTTGCCCCCTCGGTGTGGGGAAATGAAGGGTGGGCAAGGCAGAAATGATATGTAAGTAATATTCAGGTAATATGCATATATAATGTCTCCTTGAATGTAGATAATACAGTATACCAGTAATGTAATATAAAAATTACTTCGTGGAATATCTATTTTGTTAGTATTATTCAGACTTATATTACTCAGTTATGTGGAATAGGCAGGGGTAGAATAACGTTTCTTCCAAAAGATCACTTATTTTGGCTCCTTTACAGCCAGTAGTCTGTGGCTCCACTATTTCTATTAGGCTGAACTGTTAATATCATAACTGGTTATGATAAAAATAGGAAACACTTTTGGTGATTGCTAGATAGTATTGAGATAGGTGAGTCACAAATAAAGGATCTGGTGTCTATCCTTTTGGATGACACTGTCAGTCACCACAATGCCTGTTTTAACATACCCCATTCCCCGTCCTCATCCAGTGCACTGGGTCCTAACATGCAGTAGATGTTTCCTATAATGCTAAGCAAGCAATATTGTTCCCTTTCTGGTGAAACCAGTGAGACATAACACTGCCAAGATTTGATTCACCGATCTCTCAGTAATTTACAAGATCAGTGTAGGATGAAGTATACTGTGGGAGAAAGAACAGAGGCAAAAATTAGAATTTTTGAGAGAGAGAGAAATAGAGAAAGAGAGAAATGGAGTTACAATTTGATGTAATGGTTAAAGGGCACAAAGCTTCTATAAATTTAGGCATAAAACTAGCTAGCTGACCTTGGTTTAGTCATTTTCTCTCATCACTAGGAAAAGGCACTGGAAAACCACTTCCAAAAATACTGCTAAGAAATGCTGTCCAGACTTACCTTGGCCATCACCAGGAATCAAAATTGACTTGAAGGCACAATCTTCTTCCCCACCATTTTTTTATGGCTTGCATTGTAAATTCAGTGTGATAGATCCAGGGTTTAACTTAACAAGAGCTCATTGTAGTGACAGGATTATTGTTGTTGTGAAGATGCAATTATAGAAGACCTTTACTTATTTCATGTTAAGCCTCTAGAGGAAAGTTGGTATACCTATGAAATTTATAAATAAAACACAGATAGATTGTGGTCATTTTGTTTGTTGTGTAAGAGAGTTTAGAATTAGTGAGATCAAGTAAGAAATAGCAGAATACGTATGATTGAAATGTTAAGTTATGTTGATTCCCTTTAACCATTGTTAAACAATTTCAAAATGCTTTTTTTTTCTAGTCTAAACAAGACTATCTTCAAGAAAAGCAAAATTATGAACTTGAACTCTATTTAACTGCCCAGTTGCCATTACACTACTGTGTTTGGGAGAAACTGCTTTTTGACCTGTTCTTGTCCTTGTTCCGGAGTATAACCTCAGCAATCTTCATAGTTTTCCAACTCAAATTGATCTGATAGAGATTATGATTGTTCTCTCACTGCAACATATAATGTAATATTGAAACTATTTATTTTCTAAGGTCAAAAAGGACAAAAGTTCTGGATTGATTTTGGATACCTAGGTGATAAATGGAATGAAAGACCTTCTGAGACAGTTCAATATAAAAGAAGACGAGCAGCAGAAATTCCTTACATTGTGCAATGTGGTGAGTTTCTATAGCTAGGCAGTTTGAAAGGAGAAAAAAGGAGTAAAGATAGAATTCAGTGAATGTTTCTAAACAGCCTCTTTTTCCCTTTTACTTCAAAGAAGAGAGTTTGAGCTCTCCTTTTCACAGGTGCCGCATACAGCTGTGTTTTTCACTTCCTCTTTCACTAAAAGGTCCTCTTGTGAAACACTTCCTTTGTTTCATTTTTGCTGCCTTTTAAAGCAAACTATGAGACAGCAGATGTAAAAGATTCCCTTCATGTTTTATTGTGAAGTTAGCAGCATATAACAAATGTCTTTGTTGGCCTCACAGTAGAATAAAAAGGATTATAGGCAAGTGTACTATTTGTTGAGAACTGCTCAGATAAAAAACCTTTTTTTTTCCTTTTAATCTCTTCATGTGGTAGCATTCCTGGGGATGTTGAGATGGAAGAGAGATATACAAACAAATTGAATTTTTTTAAAAATGTTTGATCTATTTTGACAGGATCTTGTTCAGTCTTCTATTTTTTTCAAAGTGCAGCTTGAGATTTTTTTACTATTCATTTTCCTACCTAAAGTCTATGTAATTCATGAGATTTATGTTTTGCTGCCAACTTCTGATTTTTATTTGGGTTCTGATTTTTATATGTGCCTATATTTTAGCAATCTAGATCTCTAGATCCTACCTTCTCTTGTGGGGGGGGAGGAACATCCCTAGAGTACATCTGTGTGGGGAGGGAGGGGGCACAAACACAATTTTAATTGGCTGGGATTGTGAATTAGTTCAAGAAATTTTGTTGTAGAGAAGGATTATCCTTCCTGATTTCCATGTGGAGGGTACTATATAGATATGGTCACTAAACTTCAGTAAAGAAATCAGAAGTGCCATAACATGATCTTGGTATCACAGAGATTTATGTGATTGCTACTGAGAATTACATATATCCCTTTTGAATATCTTGGGTTCCACTCCCAGAGTATTACCACTCCCAGAGCCGAGGTGGCGCAGTGGTTAGAGTGCAGTACTGCAGGCCACTTCAGCTGACTGTTATCTGCAGTTCAGCGGTTCAAATCTCACTGGCTCAAGGTTGACTCAGCCTTCCATCCTTCCAAGGTGGGTGAAATGAGGACCCAGACTGGGGGGCAATTTGCTGACTCAATTTGCTAAAAATCTGTAAACCACTTAGAGAGGGCTGAAAGTCCTATGAAGCGGTATATAAGTCAAATAAATAAATATTACAACAAAAGATTATAATATTTAAGGCTGTAGAAGGGCAAAATCATTGCATGTAAACCTTGCCTAACAACTGTTTCATTTAGCAACTATTCAAAGTTACAAAGCACTAAGATATCCTGGAAGAATTAGAAGAAAAGACTTTGCTTCTGGAAGGTGGCAGAGATAGGAGTCACAGAGGGATTGTCGTCATAGGATTTACAGCATTTCTAATAGCAATAGCACATAGACTTATATATTGTTTCATAGTGCTTTACAGCCCTCTCTGAGCAGTTTACAGAGTCCGCATATTGCCCCAAACAATTTGGGTCCTCATTTTACCAACCTCGGAAGGATGGAAGGCTGAGTCAACCTTGAGCCTGGTGAGATTCGATCTGCCAAATTGCTGGCAGCCAGTGATTAGCAGAAGTAGCCTACAGTACTGCACTCTAACCATTATGCCACTGCGGCTAATGAATGTTTAGGTCTGGACTAAGGCTGGGTTTGGTTTGGGCCTGGATTTGAATGTATTACAGTTGTTCGGGCTCTGTTCTTACATTCCAGGAAGAGCAGGCTATAGGATGGTCCTTGTGTGTTAACCTGGCTGTGCAGATGTAATGTAGTGGACCTGCAGCCCTTATATGTATTGTGTTTTCTTTGCAACTGGCATTTTTCTCTATGGATTTTCTGTTTGGTGAGATTTGTCAGTAGTTGTGTTGGAGAGACAGAGAAGTGGTTTTGATTGGCTGCCAGGCTTAGCTAGTGAACAGGGGCAGTGGTGGTTTCATTTTTTCTGAGCTGAGGGAACCCAATTGTGGATGGAATTTGACCCTGTCAACTGCTGCCAGTGAGAAAGTGGTTGAGAATTTTGGAATGGATGAAGTGAATTATCTGAATCTCTTTCAGTCAACATTCATATCTGGATATGGGATGAAGCAACACTGTCATACTTAAGGATGATGCCTGAAGAGAGCGGGATGTATGTTTTAAATCTGTTGTTGCCCTACTTGACCTCTCTGCAGTTTTTGATACCATCAACCATGGTATCCTTCTGGATTAACTCAAGGGATTGGGAGTGAGCACACAATATTGGGCTAGTTTGCTTCTTTTCTCTGGAGTCAATTCAAGTCAGTGGTAATTGGGGAAAAGAGTCCCACTTTCACTCCCTGCTATGTGGGGAGTCATAGTGTTAGATGTTCTCTCTGGTCCTATTTGACTTTTACAATAGGCCATTGTGTGATCCCCATCTATCACCACAGGATAAGATGTCATCAGTTTGCTGATGATATCCAATTACATATTAGTTCCATTGACAAAGTAAACTATGCCCTAGACGTCATCCCAGAGTCTGGAGGCTATGAGGATCTGGATAATGAACAATGGGCTTCAGATAAACCCTGGCAGGACTGATTGTTTTTTGATTTGGGGGCTTGCCAGTTCTAGCAATATGCCATCCTTGGTGATAGACAGGGTTGTGCGGCTCCAAATAGACATTATACAGAAGCTGGGTCCTCCTGTACTCTCATCTCCTTTTCAAAGAGCAAGTGGCAATCGTGGTTACAACAGGCTTTGCACAACTTCACATTGTGCACCAGTTGCATCCAATCCTAGATTGGACAACTCTGCTCAAAGTTACCTTGTCCCCTCCCAATTAGACTATTCTAATATTCTCTAAATGTGGCTGTTTTGAAGAATTTCTGGAAACTTCAGATGATGCCAAATGCAGTTGCATAAGTAGCTATGTGTGTCTCTAAAATAATACATGTTATATAGTATCTCTCTTCAGGGTTACCAGTTTGTTTGTGGGCTCATTCCACAGATCTGGGAAAATATTATCAGTTCCAATTGTAGTCTATAAACAAGCACGAAGTGAGGAAGTAATTAATTAAATTAAATGTATTTAGTTAATCTACTTTTAATCTACTTTTAGTTTACCTCTAATCTTCTTTTAATAAAATCTAAATTTAAATTGAATGCAGTTTTTATTCTGGTTGTCCTAACCTTCTTTTGGTCTTTTCCCCACTGACTTTTATTGGAGGTAACTCAGAGCATGTCATTCAAAGACTAAGTGAAATCCAGAGATCTGGGAAAATATGCTCTTTAAATATGGATTTCAGCTGTGAGTAGTATTGCATATTTGATAGTACTTAGTCAGCTTAGGTTTTGATTAATATTTGGATGGAAATCCCAGGCTGAAGCTAGATAAAAAAAGGACAACTGCTTCCGTATTGACTTCAGGGAAATTACACAGGTGTGATTACCAGGTATTGATTTCAACTTGAAGGAAAATACTTTATGCACTCAAATGTTTCTAAGCTAATTTCAGATAATAAAAATATTCTGAAGGAAAAACCTATTTGTTAAGTAATATTTTCTGATTTGCGATATAGGTATTAAGTTCCTAATAAAATAAATGATACAGTTTTAACGCTCCATGTAAAATCAACTTTATAATTAATTTTGGATAAATTCTGTTAATTCATTAGATCTTTGCCTCAAATGGAGATTCTTGTCACTTAATACTGATATAAATAATGAAGTTAATCATGACATCTGGAACTGTGGAAGAAGTTCCAACTCTCTAGAAAATAAGTAAGTAGTGATATTACAGTAAATCTGCATTCTCACCAGCAGCAGAGTTCCTTTCCTCTTCACTGTTCCATTAAGTATACATGATCCTAATAAGACATCAGACTTGTAATTATTTTTATATTCATACCAACTATATTTTATGTTTCCCAAGATTGTTGTATTTATAAATAGTTTATAATACACAGCTATTTAAGTCCACAATAGGCATGTTCCTAAAGTCAAAAGCAGTACTCAACTAGCAAACCACTTAAAATATGCCTTAAAGTCATTTTGATAAAGAATATTACTATTATAAACATAGTTTATAGGAATTGTGGTGAAGAGCAAGTGTTCAAAGAAGCTTCCATTCTTTGTAATTAGCAAAATATTTACCTTTTATTGAGTAAATATTCTTGATTGAATGTTTAACTACCACCAGAAAAGGTAGAGCAAAATATTTGGCGTAATATTTGTTCAAACAGTAATAATACAAGGGGATTTAGAAATCATGGAAAGACAACATTAAGATATTAAGTGAACCATATTGTACATAGCTCATGGAACTCTAGGTCAGAACAACAAAATATTAGTACGAAACATTTTACACAGAATACTGTGTAAAGTACGTATTTGACTTGTATTTTCATTTGTTTGTTACTATATATACGCACATATAAAAAAACTAAACACAAATGACCATGTTCAGTGACTGCGGGTTTGTTTTGAGTAGCATGAAACCATGTGCAAAGCTATTCAGCTATCAGTGTCCAAGTCATTTGCAAAATCAGGAGCTCCAAGATAAAACATAAAGAGAAGACCATAATTATTTCTATAAATAATGTATTTTTCTTGGAATTTGATAGGTGCAGTATACCAGAGAATTTGCCCAGAATCCCTTTGGGCACATTCAACCCAACTCATTATTTGAATGACAAAGAACAGCTACTAATTGATTCCATTCAGAGAAATAAAAGAAAAGTAGAAAAACTGGTGAGCTATTATATAAATTATCACAGAGATGAATATGTTTTGTTCCAAGAATTTATCTGGGCAGAATTAAATAATACCATTTTTTATTATATCGTATAGAATCCTCTACATACATCTTGAATAATTAAAATTTTGGTATTTTGGAAGATAGATGATTTTGAAAGCAAAATTGAAGTATTATCCCAAATGCATCAAAGTGCTAGAAAGGATCATTTGCCAGGATCATCTAAAAATTATCTGACCCAGGGATCCCCAGCCCCTGGCCTTAGCTTGTTCAGAACAGGCTGCAGAAGTGGCAGGTGAGCACATGTATGTGCATAGCTCCACTTGCACAAGTTGTGACAGAGAATTCATGCGCAGTCCCGTTTGTGCTTGCACATAACCATTCACGCTCCATCACCTGGTCCAGAAAGTCGGAAAGATTTGGGATCACTGATCTAACCCACTTCACACAAATCAAAAAAACTAGACAACACATTCTCTTCCTACGAGGCAGCATGACAAATAATAGGTGGCAAATAATAGAACTTTTCCTCCTGAGTTTCCCCATTCATAATAAAGTTCTTATTTGAAAGAATAAAAAGTAAAAACAGATATCTTACTTTTGTGTCATTTTTACAGCAACTTCGTTTGATTCAACCACATAAACTTTGTAAGCATACAGATGATAGCAAAACTACTGCTAAGGATGTGAGTAATTTGGACTACAATTCTATATATAACTTTCTTGGGAATATATGTCATTACTATCAATGGAAATCAGAGATAGGTTTCAGGACTGAACCTAATGCATGGTTTAATCTTGTATGGAAATACATCCCTATGCTTTTAAAAAATTTAACAGAGCAGCTGAGAATGAAAATCTAAACCTTATTTAGATTAAACTCAGAAGGAAAAAAGTAAAACAAAAATAAATATTAATATGTACAAAATACATAATTATTCACTTTATATTCCATTTGATAAATCTATTTCAGTATTTCTTAGTCAAATATTAGATAGTTGTTAAAAGTGGAAATAATTAAAAAATATGCTGTAGAAAAAAATTAACTGGGTTTCAGAAATATTTTCAACTATCAACAATTTAGCTCAGACAACACTAAGAATTCCACAGTTCAATCCTGTGCAACAAATACTCTGTAGTCAACAAAACTGATACCTTCATTTATGTATGCATAAATTCAAATATACATATGAAAATGCAAGATCTACTCTACATATTTAAAGTATGCTATAATGATGTATTTTGTCTTCATGTACAGGTGAAACTCAAAGAATTAGAATATCATGCAAAAGTTCATTTATTTCATTTATTTCATTAATGCAACTTAAAAGGTGAAACTAGATTCTCTATGGGGTTCAGGTCAGGCACGTTTGCTGGCCAATAAAGCACAGTAATCCCATGGTCATTGAACCAGGTTTTGGTGCTTTTGGCAGTGTGGGCAGGTGCCAGGTCCTGCTGAAAAATGAAGTCAGCATCCCCATAAAACTCATCTGCGGAAGGAAGCATGAAGTGCTCCAAAATCTCCTGGTAGACAGCTGCGTTGACCCTGGACTTAATGAAGCACAGTGGACCAACACCAGCAGATGACATGGCTCCCCAAATCAACACAGACTGTGGAAACCAAACTGGACTGCAAGCATCTTGCAGTGTGCGTCTCTCCATTCGTCCTCCATACTCTGGGTCCTTGGTTTCCAAATGAGATGCAAAAGTTGCTCTAATCAGAAAAGAGGACTTTGGACCACTGAGCAACAAACCAGGTCTGTTTTTCTTTAGCCCAGGTAAGACGCTTCTGACGTTTGTTGTTCAGGAGCGGCTTGACAAAAGGAATACGATATTTGAAGCCCATTCCAGAATCCGTCTGTGTGTGCTGGCTCTTGATGCACTGACTCCAGCCTCAGTCCATTCCTTGTGAAAGTTCCCAACACTTTTCAATGGCCTTTTCCTGACAATCTTCTCCAGGCTGCGGTTATCCCTGCTGCTTGTGCACCTTTTTCTTCCACACTTTATCTTCCACATAACTTGCTACTAATGTGCTTTGATACAGCACTTTGAGAACATCCAACTTCTTTTGCAATTACCTTTTGAGGCTTTCCCTTCTTATGGAGAGTGTCAATGATGGTTTTCTGAACAACTGTCAGGTCAGCACTCTTTCCCATGATTGTGATTCCTACTGAACCAGACTGAGAGACCATTTAAAGGCTCAGGAACCCTTTGCAGGTGTTATGGCTTAATTAGCTGATTAGAGCGGGACACTTTGAGCCTAGAATATTGCACCTTTTCACAATATTCTAATTTTATGAGATTGGGGTTCTCATGAGCTGAAAGCCATAATCATCACAATTATGACAAATCACAGCTTGAACTATCTTTGCATGTAATGAGTCTACCTCATATATTAGTTTCACCTTTTAAGTTGCATTACTGAAATAAATGAACTTTTGCACGATATTCTAATTTTTCGAGTTTCACCTGTAACTAAAACTGCATCAGCCACAAGAGGAATCATCTGTTAGAAAACTTACTTTTTTGAGGACTACAAAGTTAAATTGGAATTTAGTAACCAAGAGTGAACCTCATTTTGCAGTCCTAGTTGGTAAATCAAGCAAAAAAATAGAATATCCACATTTTAATTTCTACTTAGACAAGCAATTATCCAATTGGAAAGAATTGATTATGTTCATCCTATGCAAATATAACCAGTAGAAACATAGAATTAGAAGACTATTCAGTGTATTAAATCAGAGTTGCAGACCATCAGGGAGGGAGAGGGGACAGGTCATCACAAACAGTGGGCTCACACATGCATTGCATGTGTTTGCCCATCACTCACACAAGTGGGGGATGCATGCCTGTGCATGCTCGCCCACCAGTTCCTCAGTCTAGTTCTGAATGGCTCAAGGCCCAGTAGTGATTTGCAGGCTGGGGGTTTGGAAACCCTTCATTAAATAACCCAGCAAGATATGTAATTTTAGGGTCATTTTCCCCCAAAAAGCAGGCTAAGGAACTGACAGAATTGAAAATTTGGAGGAAAATAGCCATATCCAGGTTTAAAGATGATATTGGATTGTTGTTTTGTTGTTTTCAAAAATAAATAAATAAATGACTGGAAGAATGTCTGCCAGAAGACTCTTTATAAAGATTCACCTCAAGCTCACAGAAACCTGGCTATGAAAAATGCAAGTAAAGGATATATGCAGCAGTCAAATTATCGAAAGAAAGCATTGGCAAGGCAAACAGCTTGCTCACAAAGGAGGCATTATTTTTATCAAGATGAAAAAAAATCCTCAGTGGCAGACAGAAAGGATCACAATATGCCAAAGGTACAATATATTTCAGAACGCTGAAAAGAAAAGCCTGACAATAGTTAACATAAGCTTAATCATTTGTATTGTAATACAATGTGAGTTTTTGTTTTCATTATGGGAATCTGTTCAATAGACTGCTTGTGTAAACACATCATATTTTTCGGAGTATAAGACGCGCTGGAGTATAAGACGCACCAAGAAGAAGCAATTTTTTTTTAAGTAGGTAGGTAGATAGAGGGATAGAGAGGGTGAGAAAGAGAGAGAAATACAGTAGGTAGGTAGGGAGAAAGAATGTGTGTAGCCAGGTAAAGGGATAGAGAAAGAGAAATAAAAAGAGATAGAGAAATACAGTATATAGGTAAGGAGAGAGAGAGAAATAGAGAGAGAGATAGAAATACAGTAGATAGGTAGGTGTTTCGGCTGGCACAGTACTTGATCAATGAAATTCTCATCAACCAGTTAAAGAGCTTTCCAAAAGGGGAAAAAAAGTTTTTACACTCTGCAAACCTCCCAAAAATGGCCTGTTTTTCACAAAAACGGGCCCATTTTTTTAAAAAAAAGGCATGAATAACCTTGGGGGGCTTGCAGAGTGCTCCTGGAGGATGGGGGGGGGCAAAAACAAGCAAAAAACGGCCCGTTGTTTGCAAAAACGGGCCTGGTTTTTGTCAAAAAAATTGCATGCATAACCTTATGGAGGCTTATAGAGTGCTGCTGGGAGCTGGGGAGCAAAAAATGGCCCGTTTTTCACTCATTTCTGCCCTCCCCAGCCCCTAGGAGCTCTCTGAAAGCCTCCATAAGGGTATGCATGGCCATTTTGGTGAAGGGGCGGAGCTTCAGGAGGCAAAAAAAAATACTGTATTCGGTGTATAAGACGCACCCAGGTTTTCAGCCTCTTTTTCAGGGAAAAAGGTACGCTTTATACTCCAAAAATATGGTAACAGGGAGAGGAAATGTTAGAATGAAATCAAGTTTGATATGCTTTCCCAGATCTAAAGATACATACTGGTATATTTCTTTATACACTTACTTGCAAGTTAGCTACAAATTACATATACAATTGCAACTCATGCTTTTTCAGTGCAATTAATTCACATTCTATATCCAATCTAATATGCAGTCGTATGGAACATAAACCTATCTGAAACAGTATTTTAAAATAACTTTTTTTAAACTTCAGATTTTTTTAAACTTCAAAGGGAAGTGGCTTATGGGAAGTGAGAGATGGAGGAGAGGTACAAGCATTTCAGATGTTGCACACCTTTCCTTCCTCTTGGGATTCAAAGACTGTTGAGTAGATCATACTCTTGTTTTTCCTTTCTTCATTCCTTCCTCCTTTCTCTCTCCATATCTCCTTTCATCTCCCCCCCTGCTTTCCATCTCACTCTCAAACTACTTTTGCTGGGTCTGGATAGCCTGCTCATACTGTGCATTATACAGTTGCAAACATGCATTTACCTAGTTTTGGTAATAGGTAGCATGCTAATCCTAATTTTGTGCCATCGTGATTCTGTCCCACATATGTGGGAATTATTTAGTTGTGACAGGTTAGACAACATCATATATCCAAATAGTTTTTGTCATGTCACATTGTATTGTTTACATTTTTAAATATGGGTAAACAACTCCAATGACCATAGGAATGCCTAGGGCGATGGATGGTGTTGGTAAATTCAAAGCTTATTTGAGAACATACTTTTGTTGTATTATCTTATTATTTGCTAATAAATAACAAAATTACTAATTTTAAATAAAGCAGGAGAGTTCATTAACAGAACAAGAATGTGTTTATGCCCTAAAAGATTAGCATAGGAAGCTTTCTTAAATGTTGAGGTTGTTTATTTAGTGTTTTTAATTGATTTAAATTAGTGAATAATTTGAGCAAGGCAGTTCTTATTTTATGAGTCCAATACTTAGTCTTTCGGTTTTCATTAATTATTGTTAATAATTCTCATACAGATGCCACCTTCAGTACATTTTGAAAGGTTGTATTCTGAAGAGCCTGAATTGAAAATTGAATCAGAGAACAAGCCAGAAGTCATTTATGTAAGAACCTGTTTGATTTGATTTGATTTGATTTTCCTCAGTCTGACCCTATACAAGTACTTTTAAATATGTTTCAAAGGAGGAATGAGAGATGTTTTCAAATGCCGGGAGGGCATTTGAGGATTTAGTGAATCTACCTGAAATAACTTTGCATTGATACTGATAGCTAAATTAAGCTGGTCTGAACAAAACTGGGAGGGAATCTCCTTGAGCGGAAGAGTATATCATGTTCATTTTCTGGGTCCCCTTCCCCCCCCCCTCTAAATCTTGATGTATGCTTTGTATAGATCCAGGTTGAAACAAATCAATCACTATTTTTGTAACGTGCACAAAAATCTACATACTCCACTGTCACACTTCTTGAATAATCAAATGATTATTCTTATTATCTTCAGTTAGTCAAAGTTTAATATAAAACATAAGCTGAGAAATAAGGCGAGGTGGTGCAGTGGTTAGAGTGCTGTACTGCAGGCCACTTCAGCTGACTGTTATCTGCAGCTCGGCGGTTCAAATCTCACCGGCTCAAGGTTGACTCAGCCTTCCATCCTTCCGAGATGGGTAAAATGAGGACCCAGATTGTGTGGGGGCGATATGCTGACTCTGTAAACCGCTTAGAGAGGGCTGAAAGCCCTATGAAGCGGTATATAACTGCTATAATAGAAATATTATCACTATTGTTACTAGTGTAAATTGTGTCTGTAGAACCAAAAAACAGAGTGTTAATTGTGGAGTTTTTTGTCCTCCCTTAGCTTGGTTGTTTGCTTGGGATTTGCTCCCTTTTTATATGCAGTAGCTTATGTATTATTTAGTGAGATATGGTTTTTGCCATGGTAGTTCTTTGATTAGAATGGTATTTTCTGTTTGATTGGGTAACGAAATATCTGCATGCAAATGACCAAATTTAGAGAGCACCAGTTCTCCACAGTTCAATTCCGAATTATGTTACATATGAGTTATATAAATTCTTTTCTATTTAGCTATATATACTTATTTAATGTTGTCCAGAAGTTAGCCAGTTACATTATATTGTGTCTGTCTGAAGAACATTGAACTGAGTGTAACTCAAACAGTTAACCAGTGTTAAGGCCCCTTGTCAGCTTGGATAGTATAATGTGGTTTACTGTAAGTATCTCACCAGGCTAAACATAACATAACTGGCTGCTTAGGAGAATATTAGCAGTAGAGATGGTCTTGTCTTTCCATATCCAGAACTTGTGTTAGAATTCTCTTGGTCTGTTCATATCTCAGAGGAAGGATAGCTTCCTATGAAAAGCCATAAAGTACATTTTATCAAGAAGCTTTCACTTTCACATGACACTAAAATAATCTGTTTATATCAGAAGCGTCAATCCTATAGGGAAAAAATTTAACTTCAGCAGTACTTGAAGATTAGCCAGATTTTTTAACTCATTCTAATTGATCCTGTTTCACAGCACAGGATAACATTAGAGAGCCAGCATGGTACTTGGAGGATATTTTTTAAAAATTTGGATTGCACAATTTCTAATTTTAACAATTACCATAAAGGCCAAGCTATGTTCTGTACCAAAACTGGGCATATATTTATGACAGCTCTAATAAAAAGATATTTTTGTTCTGTAAAAAGTTTCAGTTGCTGAGGCTGATCTTTGGGTCTTCTGAGTTACATAATCCAGATGTGCATTTCTCCAACCTGAAGCCTGAAATTCAATTTCAAGACATCTGAAAACTTTGACCTATTGAACTTGTGCTCATTTTATTGTCACCTGTAATTTTTGAGGCACTTAGGAAATAGCAGGGTTGTTTTCATTATGTATTGTTACTTCATAATCTGTGCAGTTGGTGGTGAATGATCTTGCCTAGGCTAGTCTGGGACAGAATGACTTTATTATCCGCATAAAGTACCATTGGGAGATGTCTGTGTGCCAGAGGTGGGTTCCTACCAGTTCGCACCTATTCGGTAGAACCGGTTCGTCAAATCTACTGAACCGGTTAGAAGAGGTTCCACTAGTGGACTCGGAAAGCAGGCCACACCTACAGAAGAGGTTCCAAAAATTTTTGAAACCCACCACTGGCAAGGATCTTGTAACTTGACAGCTTTAAGACTTGCATGCTTCAGTGCCAGAGTTTCTGAATAGCTACTTGGACCGACCTAAGTACTAATTCATAATTTCATATCCGGTCACATGGGCAGCAAACCACTCCCATCTGGTCACATGGGTGGCAAGCCACTCCCACAAAGGAGGCCACACCCACAGAGTAGTTTCCAACAATTTTTGAAACCGACCACTGCTGTGTGCTAACTTTGATGGTGGTGGGAAAATCTGAAGTGTCCTGACAGACCACTGGAGTTACATCAGACTTGAATAAAATGAGACCAGAACACAGTGGAATTGTTGCAAAAAGCTAAATAGCAAAAAGAACAGAGAACATGCCATTATGTGTTGTGAACAATTTGAGCAGTTTGAGATGATTAATCAGGTGTTAGATTGTGTATTTTTCCTTTAGCTTGTGTTTTATAGTTTGTCCTGCTCTTTTATGTTTAAATAGTTATTAATTGCTTCATTGTATACTGGTAATTGGCCGCAATAAATTGACTCCCTGACAAATAAATGAAGACTCAAACTGAGCTTGATTTTGATAACTGGACTGTCCTTATAGTTTTCTTGTACACAAAAGTTGTATATGATTGTCTTCCTCTGGATGTTTGTTGTTCACCTTCCAGAGTGGCCTACAACAAAGAATTTCCTCTTTCCTCACTAGAGAACTGACAAGGTCCCACTTCACTTCTGGGGAAAGAAACAAGAGATCAGTAGTAACTGGCTAGATGCTATCAATTTCTAGAATGTTATAGTGGTTGGTAGCATCTAGCCAGTTACAACTGATCTGTTGTTTTTAATACTACTAAAGATTTATTTAACATACTTGGAAGTAAACATTTCAGTCACTTGTCTTTATTACATCTTTTCAACAAAAAAAGTTTTCATTACAGATAATATAGCATGTTATTCAGTTGGGTACATCCAACTTTTTAAAATTCTGCTTTGGAATGTTCTTTATTTTTATTACTTATGACTCATTTGTCTTGATGCTTGGTTTATCAGAAATACTGTATATTCTGTCTCTAATGAAGAAAAAGGCAGTCCCTAAACAATTACACTGGTGTAATTAGCACATGCTCAAAAGAATTAACCATTGCCAGATAATTATGTTACTGCACTTACGCTAACTAGTCAAACTGGGGGAAAAAGAATATTAGCATTTGAAGGTACTATTTTAGTGTCACTTTGGAGACTGATGTTAAGTAGCATTATGAAAAAGAAAACAACTGGCAAATAATGCAAAACAAACGTTTTAGAATAACTTGAGAATCATTTGTATCATAAAATGTATAATAACCAGAGATTAAAATAAATGTTTGCATTCCCAGAGTCCATTTGAAATGTAAATGTGATAGTAAATCTTTGTTGTTTTTCTACTTATAGTACACCCAGGAAACCTTGAAGAAAGAATTACAATTCTTTATTGGCTCGCATCAAATTAGGAGGGAAATTCTTTTTTTTACAATACTTCTTAATAACTAATAGCTTACAAGCATAAAAGTTCCTTGCATCGGGGAAGCACATTTTTGTAGTATAATGAATATGTCACCTCTTACTTGTTTTTATAAATGGAGCAAACAGTTGTTTCTAACCTGTAATAGTCTCCAAGAGAGTAGATAAAGAAATATATAGTTATTCCTTCAATGCAAAAATTAAAGTGTATGAATAATAACCAAAGTGTTTTACTGCAGATATCATCTGATAGTGAAACTGAAGATCTGCCAAAGGATGAATTATTTGCAGGAAGTGTTTTAATGAAAAAAGGTAATGTTGATGTTGAATTCTGAATTTGTTGTATGTGGATTAAAGGTACCTCCAGATATTGTTTTACATTTCAAACGCACTGAAAGGGGGAGAGGGGTTGTAGGATGAACTTGGGAATTTTCACTTTTTTGTTTCATTGCTAATATATGCTCTCTGAGTAAAAGGTAAAAAGAATTGAAGTGCTAGGATACTGTATAATTTAAAAAAAAATCAAAATGGCCATTAGAATGTGTTTACTGAATAAACTGGAGAGAACTCTTTATGCCTGTATTGTATATGGCAACCACACTTATAATATATATGGTATTATAGGCATATTCCAATATTATATGCATTGCATTTAAAATAGTATTGCTGTATGGTATTAAAGGAGGAAGGAAAAGTTTTTCTTACTGTCTAATAATAGTGAGTGATCAGGAATGAAAGACGTCGCTAAAGGGTTTCCAGTAATCTCTGCCCTGCAGCAGTTAAACACTACTCGTAGTGTAATATTTAATTGGGTGGGGGAGGGGTTTGCATATTCTGTAATTGTACTATGGAATCTCTTTCAAAAGGTGAATTTCCACATGCGACTTTTCATGTTCTAAATAACTGGAAATCATAATGAGCTCATGTTGGTCAAGCCATGACCAAGTCCAAATTCTTGTACCACTTATTGGCTAATATAGCCAATTAACATGTAACTATATTTTCCAGTCATTTTTTTTTCAAAACCCCAGCTTCCAGGAAGTTCTCCAGTTTTCTTATCCTGCTCATCTGGTTAAATCCATGATTAATAACTTTATTATTATTGCCTTAAATGTTTAAACCACATGTAGAAAAACAAGAACAGTGTGAAGAAACAGCTGACAGTTTCCTTGATCTAAACAAGCATGGAAAATCTAAAAAAAGACATATGACATCAGCAAACTCAAAAAGGTGAGTGTACTGGAACACTTGGTAGTCAAATTCTGAATTACTGGCGATTAGCACTGTTCAGTGTAAGCCTAGGATTCAGGAGAATCAATCTAGTCCAACTCAGCCATAGAACTGTACTATATAGTTTTTGTTACTCAGCCAAATCTACTGCATAGAGGGAATTGTTGAGGGGTGGGGGAGGAACCAGGAGAATGTAATGCAATGTGAAATACATACTCTATATATAACATTGCAATATTTTTAATGACAAGGAAGACCAAACAAAGTGAAGGCATTGTTTTAATTACATATAATAAACATGGTTAAAATAATTTTCTTTACATACATACATACATACATACATACATACATACATACATACATACATACATACATATATATATAAAGTCTGTTCATGCCACAGTGAAGGCCTCACATAACAAACTCTAACTCCAAAAAGATAAAAGTGAATCTTTTCCAAAGATGTATCAAAAACATCTAAGTTATTATTAGTGCTTCATTAATTAATGCTTCATTATCAATACATCTGTGGTCTAGTTTTACTTTCTCCCAAGCAGTAAATATATCTCTTCGTGGCTGCAGTCATGATATCTATGAATTTTTGAGTCTAGAAAGATAAAATTAGTTATTTTGGGCTAGTCACTCTCAGCCCAACTCACAGGGTTGTACTTGCGGGAGAAAATAGGAGGAAGAAATGGTACTAGATGTTTGCCATCATGAGTTATTTATAAAAGGAATAAATGTGAGATTAAAAAATATAATAAAATAATAACTCCTTCTCTACTTGCTTGCTTTGGTCTGACATTAGATATAATCTAGATATAGATATAATCTTGGGGTTTGGTTTGTTGGTTTTATAGCGAACCAGTTTTGCATTATGTTCTTTTACCTTCAATTCCTTAAGTCTTCCTCACTTCCAGGCACCAAAAGTAATTTCATCACCATAAATGAAGTCATTTTTTTCTTCAAATAATTTTAATTCCAATTTTTATTTTATTTTGCCTCCCACATGATATCTTTTTGATGGTTGTTGTTTATTTAAAAAGTCATAGAGTGTAGCTTTTCTGGGCTGGAGGCCATACTGACCCCAAAATTGGTCAGATCAAAAAAAGACAAAGTGGGTAAAACATAGCAAAAACCTGGTTTTCCTTTTAGTTTAAATTGAATTTTAATTACAGCACAGTTACTATAATTATAGGCAATTTTAAACAAAAAATATCTTCCACTCTTACAATTCTTCAGCCAGTTTTGAAAAGCTCCGAAGAGCTGAGGTTGAAACTCCCTGATCTTTTGTACTGCTTGCCTGAAAGTAATGAAAAATTTAATTCTCGATATAAGAGGCACAATAAAATATAGATATTTCTTTGGGGGTTTTTTAGTAACAGTAGTACCCCAAAAATTGAAAACTTCTATTATGCCCTGCTTGGTTTTATAGAGAGCTAAATTTTTGTGATTTACCTGGCATCATATAGACAAGAAATATTGTGCATTGAAAATGTAAACAGATTGAGAAAATGATCTGGATTTGTAAATTGCAGTTGCAAAGCTCACTGAGAAATCTTGAACAGGCAACACAATGCCAATCCAAGTGACCTAACAATCTTCACAGAGTTCTCAGAAATGTAAAGAATAGTGCAGGGTTTGTTTTAAGACCTAGTATCCTACTGAGATAAATATAGCAACTTAAACCCAATCAGATTATTTGTTACTTTGGCTTAGTGTTCATTGAATAACAGGAGCTGTCTGGAGTATTAAATAGAGATGGTTTAAAACTGCACAATCTGATCCTTTTTAATTAGAATTTAATGTTGGGTTTTCAATGTGGCTCTTATCTGCTTCCATTGGGTGTAATGTTATAATGTAATATTTGTAATGGTGTTTCTATTCTGTAGATCCACAGAAGCTGCAAAAGAAGATCAAGATCAAGTCTTTATTGTGGAAGAGAAGTCAGTTGAAGTTTCGCACCTAACTCAACATTCCCAGAGCATCACTAAAACCAAGATGATTCAGACATTAACATCTCATATCAAGTGAGTGGTCATAAAGACTCAAGTTTATAAAGCATATAAAGGAATGTAAATTTACTTTAGTCAGTGTGTGTCCTTGTAAACAGTGTAAAGTCATATTTTAGGCTGCATTTCACATCAGTTAAAATGACCACTTATAAGTATAGTTGCATTCTGTGGAATCAGTGTTGAAGAATAGCCTATATAAAATTCTCCAATGACTTGTTTCAGTAAAAACCACAATTAAAATTGGGATAGAGGGAGGTATTGTACCTTTGTATTTTACTGAGTAGGTAATCAAAAGAATTATATTTCAGACAGACATGATAATTTGAACAGCACATTTTTGAAAAAGTACAATTGTACTTTTTTGTTAAACTCTGTTGCATTACCCACTCTATTTTAAACCTATCATACAAACGAGGCATCACTGCATTATGATACAGCCAGTCACAATGTAATATTAAGAGCTTATTCATCTTTCTCCTAGGAGAAAAAATCCTCCTGAACTGTTAATTGCTCCCAGAGGTGCTAATTACCACACAGAATTTCTTTGGGACAGGAATAGAAACTCAGAAATTCATTTTTGTACTCTTTTAAGTAAGAAAACAAATTGGTTAAATGGATTTCTAAAAGCAATTCATTATTACTTTAATATGTTAATTCATGGAAGTATAGTTTTAAGGATTGGGAATGTTGTAAAAATGGCAATATTTTCAGTTGAATAAGCTCGGCAGTAAAATATATAGTAGATGTTTATCATCCATGTTTCAATAAAGAACCCTGTAGCTCCTTAAGGCTAACAGATTTGTATGGTATCGCCATTTGTGAATGTTTTTATTTTATCAATTGCATAAAATAGACTCTTGTAAGTTAAAATGAATGGTATCAAGTCCCTCGGAATACCATTCTTACCATTAAAAAGAAGAAAGCATGTATGTACATATTTTCCCTTTAAAAAGTGCATGAGGTTTTCCCCTTCATGGACCTTCTAGAACTATGTATGGCTGTTTATTTTGCTGCAATGCTTCGTTTGTTTGTTTTTTCAGAGAAATATTGCTCTATTTTTTACCTGAATGTGATAAATCAAGAGAACATATTGCATCCATGTGCCCGGAAGATGTTTTATCTATGTTCAATGTGAGTGAACATTTAAATTACATTAAAATAAATGTGTCAACACGTCTATGCCAATATCCTATAGTTACTGGTAGTCTCACTCAACATCATTTATTCAGCAACCATTCAAAGTTACAATGATGATGAATGAAGGGCTTATGAGTTTGAAGTTCTATTGCAGAACCACTGTAGACATCTGAACAAAATTCAGGCATTCATAAACACTTTTTGCCTACTTGCTGCCATTGTCTGCTCTTGCCACTACTATATCAGCTGGGGCCTTCATTCACCCTGTCTTTTGCACTGGCACAGCCAGTGATGAACTGACCAGGGCCTCCACGTGTTGGCTAAGGCCCCCGTTTGTGAAAGGAGAACCTGGCTGTATAAAAAAGAAGACCCTGGCTGTGCTGGCACAAAAGAAGACCCCTATCTAGAAGAACGTGTTTACCGCATGAAAGGAGAAAGAGGCCTTGGCCAGTGTGCAAAAGAAAGCCAAAAGGACAGAGATGTGGAAATAGATAGATGAGGAGAGTTGAAGTAAACAGTCCCTTACATTTTTACAAGAATAGTTTGGATCTGGGTGTTTCTTACTTGATAGCAACACGAAATTCATTCAATGGCAGCAACTGGGTTTGCTGGAACTTTGGCTTAATGACCCACACATCATGGGGTTGCAGTGGAACTGGGATTTCCAGTATTGCCTTGACTTGGTCATTTAGTCATATGATGCAATGCTTTATAACAATATTGCTCACTGATAACAATTCTGGTCCCAATTGCCATTGTACCGCAAGGACTATCTGTATTAAGATATCCCACCAAGTTTGGAACCATCTACTCATTGGGTAAGCAGTGTGCTATCTTTTCATCCAAATCCTTAATAGAAATATTGAAGAACATGTCACTAAGTATTCGACTTCATTTGATACTCTGTCTAATTTGATGAGGCACCTGTGAAGAACTCTAGCCAAGACCCATAATTTTTGTTCAATGAGGTTTTTATAGACTTTTTCTAGTTTTCAGTTTTTCTCATTGGAATTATTCATAATTATGCTTTTAATTTCTCCACCTATCAAATTTATTTTCTTAGTAGCTGCTTTTGCTAGCATTACACGGTCATTTCCACTAGTGTTCCTGCTATTTCCACATCTTCAGTTAAGTCTTCCATTCTAATGAGCATCATGTAAAAGATGTGGTCTTATTTTCTTTCCTCAACCTTCCAAAGGAGAAAGTTGTCAGTAAGACCAGTGAGGGTAACACCAGTATATTTCAGTTTTGAATGTAATTAGACATACTTCATTGTTGAAATGAATAAGACTGTTTTGGACAGTGCAAACTGAAGGTTCAGGGACCTGATACAGACTGGATTATAGCTATAACTTTCCGTTTTTCTTTGAAGATTTATAATTTGTTATTGGAAGACATATCATACGCACCTTTACTTTCATTAGGCAGCTAAAAGTAGACATCAGCAACAGTTTTATTTGTCCTCATTTTTATCTATATGTTTACAGCACTGCCTTGTTCATTCATTCTGAGTTTTTTTTTTAACATAGTAAGTACTTTTAGCATAATATAGTTCAAGACCTCCTCTTCTATTGCTTCTACCTTTGAAGCAAATGTCCTTGAGCTGCCGTATTTCACTGACATCGCACCAAGTTTCTATTATACCTAGAAAATCATATTCGCTTTGTTGTCTTAAAAGAGTTCAGACTCATCTTGTTTTGTATTCCAAGAGTTAATGCACAGCCAGCAGATGCCCTGAACCTTAGGACCCAATTTTCTTTCTTATTTTTAATTCAATATTTAAATAGTCACTATTTCCATTTCCACTTTTTTTCTAGCACTTAAGCCTTTATCTAAAGTTCTTAATTCAGGGTTTTCATCTCCAATCCATGCAGATTAAATTTAAAGTACTGCTAACCCTAATCAGTCACTATGCTTTCCCCAAATACATTTTTGCCTTTTCTTCCTTTTTTCTGAGGGGCTTAAGTGTATCTCCTGCTAGTACTTACCAGGAAACTCAGACATTTATCTCAGAAACAGACCCTATCATGCGCATAGCTAGTCATTCATTTAAAGCCCTCCTAAGCCTAGTCAAATTGACTTATGCTTCAAACATGCTTGTTTCGGTTTCAAATTCACTATCACAACTCCTTTATCGAGATATTCACTGTCCTGTTTTGCTTCTATTCTCCTTCTGAAAATTCACAGCCTTAAGAGAATCTGAAAATTGTTTCTGAATTCTAGTACTGCAGAAAATCATCTGCACCTTTCCCTTCCAATTGTTACCGTTGTCCTTTGGGCTTCCTGATTTACTCAGTTCCTTTCTTTCACTATGAGATTATGTTCTAATATCTCCTTTGTCTCAACTAATCATTCTCTCATTACGTTGGTTATGCTGCATCCTTTCACATATTCTTCAAGGATTGCTACAAAGTTTGTAGATTCTGCAAATATATGCCAGGTTCTTTGGCAGAACAAACCTGCTACGGGTATTG